>NC_140945.1:81254961-81452461 GCF_014529385.1 Adiantum capillus-veneris
GTCCTTTGCAAGAAAAAATAGTAGGATGTTGATTATTGCATCATCATCCGCATCGACATATAAGGGTTCAGGTTGGTTGCAAGATAATTGGCTGCGAGCAACAGGAAGAGGGGCCTGTAGGGCAGAGATGACATGGGCATCGACAAGATGGGCCAGAAACATGGCGATTTATTCATCTTCACTGTGCAGGCGCAGAGGGTTGAGGTCGCCAGCTTCAGCATAAGCAGGTTCAAACGTAATTACTTCATCTTCAATGGACCCAAGAAATGCCACTATGGTTGCATCATGATTGGCAAGGTTTGAGGGAGTTGCATTACGACAGACATCAAGGACTTTGAAGATGCCGAAGCACTTCATCCTCTTTGTTCTACCGTGCTTGTCGGTTTCATACCACCTTCATATATAAAAGTGATGCACAGGGAGAGGGGGAGGAGCCCGCTATGGACGTTAGCTCACACCGAGGAGGGTTTCACAACATGTGCAGGGCAGAAGCGGATACGCAGGGGTACTGTAGTGAGCTCAGAGCCCGTCCGCGTGCGCGCAGACGGCTTACGTGCTCTTGAGGCTAATAAGCCTGAAGGCATTTTGGAGCAGGAGACAAAAGTCAGAAGCGGATAGGGGTCCACTACAATGAGCTCGGAGTCCGTCCGCGCGCACGCGGACAACTTTCGTGCTCTTCAAGTTCTCAGCTATAGGTAGCACGAGACAAAATTTAGAAGCGTGTTTTGCGTCCAAACCAAAAACAAAGTAGGTGTGTGTCACCCACCCACCAAGTGTGCAAGGGGAAGGGTCCACTACCATGATACGCAAGGGGGACGGGTCAACTACCGTGAGCTCGAAGTTCGTTCATGCGCGCGCGGACGCACTCCGTGCTCTTGAGGCACCAATGTCTTAAGGAGAGTACTCAATAGAGGCAACAAGAGGCAAAATTCTTGGGTCAAAAACGTTTTCTCAAAAGTCGAAGTTGATCATTTAAGTCGACACTATCGAGCTCATAAACTGACCACGTGCAGACAAGATACATGCACTTTAGGTGATTTGGTGCTTCAAGCTGGTGGTTGAATTGCCTCTGAGGCCCGGAGGTGCTACATCGATGTGGTCTTGAAAATGATTCATGGACCAGAAATGCGTAATTTAATTATTAAGAAAAGTCAATCCATAATATTGTGAATCTATGGACTATGGATGTAACCGCATTCAAAAGGAGTGTTGCAGGTCATATTACCTTATCTCTTTCTTACTTGATTTGTTGAAGCCTAAACTTCTTAAACAATTCGTTTGCATAGAAATACTCTCGAAAAGTGTCTTTCACAACCACTTCTTTGAGTAATCTTTTTGTTCTACTCAGAGTAGCGTTTGAATCCTCAACACTTACAACCTTATCTTGAGAAACAAAAGCGCTATCCAACTCCATGTTCAACATTTCTTGAAACCTGTGGCTAATTGCCTCTTCATCGCTATGACTATTATTCTCCATTGGTGGTGTAATTAAGTAAGAAGGTTAAAAAATATTCAAAAGTGCTTAAAAATAACATGTTTGAGGCAGCAAATTGAGAATGACAAAAAAATTATTCCACAAAGAAATCCTTAGCTTTGGCTTTTGTTAGAATGAGTATAAGTAATCCTAAGCACTTCTTTCCCTATTTAAATGTAGATTTTTTATTATTATAACAATAATAATCAAAAAATAAAATTAATTGTCGCTTAAAAAGGAGCTCAAAGTCTCATTTTGAGTCACTCTCCCTTGGAGTTTTTGTGTGTTTGATCTCTAGAACATGTTTTTGCAAAACAACACTTTTTGCTCCATCGTTTGCTTTTAGGTTTGATATTTAATTTCATGTTTTGAAATTTATCTTTTTACTGCTACACAATTTGTTTATACAAAAGACAAATTGTTTGAGTTTGATCATCGTTTATTTTCATATATGATTTTACCCCCCTTTTGGAGTTGTTTATGCCTTCAAAATTTTGTTTTGAGCATCACAGTAGAAGATAGTTTTCAGCCATACAAAAAGTCCTCCTTTGTGTATCTTACAAAAAACAACATGGATTTACAAGCACTAGATATGTTTTTCCTTGTTTTTGAATTGGTTGTTTGGCTTGATTGTGAGAAAGTAGTGAAAATTTTTTATGTTCTTGGATTGCCCGGGTTATTTAATGTCAAAAGGGCATTCCCAAAATCATATCAATAGCATGTAGTGGTGCGACTATAAATGTACAAGTATGAGAAAATTCACCAATGCAAACGTCAACAGTGACTTGAGTTTTAGAGTTGAAACATTGATTATTATAGACAACTTTTACTTTGTGTGGTGAGGAGAGTTGTGAAAGAAAAATTTGTTGTACCAACAATGTAGAGATGAAATCATAAATACTACCATCATCTAAGAGAATTGTGATATCTTCACCTTCAATTGTGCCTTTCACTTTAAGTAGAGTGTGTGGAGATATAGGAATACCTAGAGAAGGATTTTCATTGGAATCATACTCACGCATTAGGAAGAAGATGGGGTGTAGGAGGGCCTCTTTATTTTCCATGAGCTTATGGAGGTGATTAACATTCTGACAAATAGGTGTACACCATGTGTGCAAGAATGGTGGGTGTGTAAGAGATGTGTAAGAGTGGTCAAGGGATGCACTTTCCCCCCCAAAAATGAGGTAGATAACTTTAAGATTTTTGACCTTCCATAACTCCCACATATGATCTCTGATTTGAGAGGAAATCATAGATCTGCAATCTACACATCGAGATCTTTTCATAGATATGCTACATGATATGGTTATATCCGCTAAATTTTAAATTTCATTTTGGGGGGAGACTTTGAATTCAAATAAACTAGCCATTTTGCCTCAAAAGTTATCCTTTGATTACTCTCTTAATACTAAAGGTTTGACTTCCTTTAACTACCAAATAAAGAGGCTCTCGTATACCCCATTCTCTTCTGAATGATCATAGCCCTCATTATAATTGAGTTAAACTTCATTATCTTCAGGATTAGCATCTTTAATGAGGTTATTTTTGTGCACCGTTTGGGCGGTTGTTGTTGAATGGTCTCTGGCTAATGTTCCATGCGGCTCCATTAGGTTGGCCATTGGGATGATCGTTTCTCTTAGCACATGGTTGTTTGTGCACTTATCTGCATAGTGACTAGACTGAAGGGAGAAAGCATGTTAACCTGTCATGCTTTTTCATGTCCCGAACAATGCTAACTAGCACAATTTTGACATATGCTAACTAGTACAATAACTTAAGCTACATCTCCAAGATCTATGACATATGATATATGAATAGAAAGCACTTGAAACAAGGAATCCAAATGTACAACCTCTGACAAATTTTGATATTATTTGTAAAAAATTTACCGGACGCCCAACTTTTCAAAGATGTGCTAACTTGAAACTGCTAACTAGCACAAAAAGAGTGACAGGTTAACATGCTTTCACCCTAAAAGCATTTGAGACATTTAACTTCTTTATTACCATTGGATGATTGATTAGGTCATTGGTTGTTGGAAGGCTTTTGGTTGTCCCTTTGCTACATGTGGTTGTTTCTGTTGCCATTAGGTTAAGAGGATGTAGTAGAGTTGTCAAATTTGCATCTCTTGAAGAAAGTACAACTATGGATTTTGTTTAACCTAAGTTATGAAACTTTAGACATATAGGCTATCTCCTCTTGTGTCTTTGGACACATATCCTTGGTTAGTTTAAAGTGACTAGCCAAAGTTTCGTTTGCAAAAAAAATTCCTCCTTACCCTTTACTTCATACCCCTTTGGTTGAAGCATTTAAATTTCCTCCTCCAAGTCACCATGAGGGAACTTCGTATTTACATCCATTTGCTCAAGATTTAAGTCATGAGCAGCCACAAGGCTTAAGAGAAGCCTAATTGAGCTCATTTTTACAAGAGGAGAATATATTTCTAGTGAAGTCAATACCTTTCTTTTGAAAAATTCTTTTTACCACAAGCCAAGATTTGTACCTTTTCTTCCCACCTTCTTCTGCCTTCTGCTTCTACACCTATTTGTTCTGTAGTGCCCGCTTACCTTTAGGCAACTCAACCAGCTACCATGTTTGGTTGTGATGTAATGAGTCCATCTCCACTTGCATTATCTTCACCATTATTCTTTGGATTCATGTTCTATAGCTTCTTCATATGATTTCGGCTCTCTAGAATCTGAGATCAAGAGATGATTGAAGGAAGGAAAAAACCTTTCTAGAGATCTACTTGCTCTTGTAGATATTTGGAGCATCGGTTAAGTTTCCTCATTTGGTTGACATTGTTGCATGTTTTCACCAGATGCACTCCTTGAGTCTTCACAATCCCCAAGCTCCATGTACTCATCACCTGTATCTTTTGTTTGTTTTTTTTCCAAGTTATCTTTGTACATATTTTGTGCGTTGAATACATCCCTACTTCTAAAGATTTTACCATCTTCAGGATTCCATAGGACATTCCCAAAGTCAGCTTCTCCATATCCAATGAAGAAGCACTTTTTGGACTTTGCATCTAGCTTTGACCTTAGGCTTATATCTATGTACATAAAAGCCTCACACCCAAACACTTTGAGAAATGCATAAATCACCGGTTTACCTATCCATTCCTCTTCTTGAACTCCCCCATCCGATGTTGTTGAGGGTGGCCGGATGATTAAGTACACAGATGTACTTAGTGCTTCCCCCCAAAGCTCAAGCGGTAGGCCTGCATGTAGTTGCATGCTTCGTGCTCACTCCATGATTGTTTTGTTCATCCTTTCCAAAATGCCATTTTCTTGAGGTGTCCTGGGGGGTTGTCCTTTGCCTCCAAATGCCATTGCTAGCACAAAATCCTTCAAAATCTTGGCTCCCATAATTGCCTCCATTGTTAGATCTAAGGAATTTAAGCTTGATATCTGCTTCATTCTCCACAAAGGCTTTCTACCTTTGAAATATGGAAAACACATCAAAATTATTCTTCATTACATAAACCCATGTTTTCCTAGTCGCATCATCTATGAATGTTATATAGTACAATGAGCCACCAAGTGATGGTGTACTTGCAGCACCCCAAACATCAAAATGAACCAATTCAAGTTTTTTATTTTTTCTTTCATTTCTTGATTTTTGAAATTTTACCCTCTTTTGTTTACAGAGACACAATCTTCACAGAACTCTCTAAGTCCACTTCTTTCAAACCTGGTAGAAGCTTCTTTGATTGAAGGATTTGCATTCCTTTGGCACTCATATGCCCAAGCCAGTAGTGCCACACCACATTGTCAACTTTTGTAGTTGTTGCACAAAATGAAGATTGTGTGTTGAATCGCTGATAGTACACAAGTAAAGTGTACCAACCTTTTCTCCTTTGGAAACCACCAAAGATCCCTTCAATATTTTCCAATGTTTTTTTCCAAATGCAATGATGTGACCTTTATCATCTAAGTGTCTTGTAGAGATCATTTTTTTACAAAGAGAAGGAACATGCCTAACATCTTTAAGCTTCCATTCATTTCGATTAGTAGTTTTGACACAAACTGTACCTTTGTCGACAATTTCACAAGTTTCATCATCTCCCAAGTATACATATCCAAAATTACCTTTGGTGTAATCTTGGAAATGTTGCTTGTGTGGTGTTGTATGGAATGAAGCCGTGGAGTCTACTATCCAAGAATTAGACACATTGTCTAGTGAGAGTAAAAGAGCATCTTGCTCTACTTTACCTAGCACATTGGCATTTTATGTTGGCTTGTTGTCTTGAGACTCCAACACTTTCTTCTTCTTAGACCAGCAATCCTTCTTGATGTGGCCCTTCTTGCTGCAGTTTCAACATTCAAGAAATAACTTTGTGTGTGGCTTGCTCCACCTTGAGCGATCATGAACCTTTTGGCTTTTGAACCTCTCCTTTGATCTTTTCTTTGTTTTTGCTAACAATGCAGCACTAAATGATTCACTTGTGCTTCTCCTTTGCATTTCCTTGCTTAGGAGAACACCCACAACATCATCAAACTTAAGAGTCTTTGTGTCAGAGACAGAGTTACTTACAGCCATGCCAAGAATGTTCCAGCTATCCGATAGAGACGATAGTATAAGGAGGGCTCGCACTTCA
This sequence comes from Adiantum capillus-veneris, assembly GCF_014529385.1. Classification (NCBI taxonomy): domain Eukaryota; kingdom Viridiplantae; phylum Streptophyta; class Polypodiopsida; order Polypodiales; family Pteridaceae; genus Adiantum; species Adiantum capillus-veneris. Next base: position 81,261,039 of record NC_140945.1, read on the forward strand.
TTGTCAAAATTGAACTTCATCGATTGAAATTGACTTATGTTGGTGTTAAATCCTTTTAGGTACTCTTCAACTAAACCATTCTCTGTCATTTTTAGATTGAACAAGCACTTCATGAGAAATACCTTATTGGATGCCGATGGTTTCTTGTAGAGGCCGTCAAGTGACTTCATCAAGTCCTCCGTGGTCTTCATCTCCTAAATGTTGAAGGATATTGTTGACACCAAGATTATCCGGATTGTTATTAATGGCTTTTGGTCAAGGACAATCCATGATTCATCTTCCATCATTGCGGGTGCAAGACCGCCTAGTGGAAATAAAGGCCCTTCAGGTAGAGGTAGTCTACAATCTATATCTTCCAGTGTTGGTAGTTTTTGCCATTGAACTTATCAATCTTGAGCTTACCTTACTCTACCATTACTCCCACTCAATTCAAATAATACTTTTCTTGAGATACTTTAGCTACAAGCAAACCTTGCTTTGATATCACTTGTTAAAAAATAGGCAGTAGCTAAGTAGTATTAGAGTAGTTTACTTAATGGAGAGAGATAATTTTCACGCACAAGAGATTATAGAGTAGAGAGAGAGAGAGAGAGGGAAAGAGCACACATGATATACATGGTTCACCCAATCTGGGCTACATTCATGGGAAAGCAGCCACTCAATGGATTTAGTACTTCAAACTAGATGTAGGTTACAAAGGGATTATACCCTTAATGGAGCTCTCACTTTGCTTCACTCTCACCACCTCACATACACCTTGTTTCATCAACTTCACAAATGCAAAATGTGTGTAGAAAAGGCCTCATTTTATAGGCCAAAAGAGTTGACCTCTCTCATGAGAGGCAACCGTGTGTAGCCCCCCTTGTGTAGACAAATCAAAATTGAACTCTCCAATGCACCCATGTGTGGCTGCCCTTGAGAAGACAAGTCCGCCTAAAAATCGGCCATCGGCCATTGGCCATTGACTTCCCCATCGGCCATTGACCACTGACTAATGGGCGTGAATTTTTGGTTTTTTGGCGAATGATTTTTCTTATGCACGATGGCTTCTCCTCATAATGGGGCTTTACAAATGTGCATATCAAACACTAAAAATTACAAGGGGTAAATATGGTTCCATATTTAACATATGTAGGCGCAATTGGGGGGAGTATTTTGGCCAATTTTCTTTGAATTTGTAGGTGGAGGAACATGGATAGCGATCCATGTTCCATCCCCAATTTTCATTGTGATTATATGGTTGGATTTTGGCCTCTTAGTTGATGTCAATGGTGAAACATTTTTGCATTTGGACTAGTTTTAATGCCCCTAAGAGCCCCTGATACTTTATAGACAATCTAATTTGGATTTGATGGGGATTTGATTTGTACAATTAATTTGCTATATTTTGTGCATTGTGGGCTATACACACAATTGTTCATGATAAGTCGAGGACCTTACCTGTCAAATCTGGTGTAGTGTAGTATCCCTAGGTGTTTGCAGCAAGCAAAAAGGTAGCAAGACAACTCTAGGTTAGAAAGGCTCTCTCTCTCTCTCTCTCTCTCTCTCTCTCTCTCTCTCTCTCTCTCTCTCTCTCTCTCTCTCTCTCTCTCTCTCTCTCTCTCTCTCTCTCTCTCTCTCTCTCTCTCTCTGTGGGATAGATTTTTGAGGTCTTTTGGGATAGTTTCCCACGACATTAAAAATTCTCTTCTTCTTCTTCTTCTTCTTCTTCTTCTTCTTCTTCTCTCTCTCTCTAGCTCTGTCAACTAGAAATGAGTCATACATTTCCCCCTTTTTCCTATGTGTGTTTGATCTACACAGAGTATAAGTCCATATTTACCTTCTCTCTCTCTCTCTCTCTCTCTCTCTCTCTCTCTCTCTCTCTCTCTCTCTCTCTCTCTCTCTCTCTCTCTCTCTCTCTCTCTCTCTCTCTCTCTCTCTCTCTCTCTCTCTAGCTCTGGCTCTGGCTCTGGCTCTGTCAACTAGAAATGAGTCCTACATTGCCCAATTTTGCCTATGTGTGTCTGATATACCCAAAGTGATAAGTGCATACTTACCTTGTTTTCCGTTATTTCTCATAGTATACCACGTGGGCTCAAACGATGATGGAGCAAAAGACACCGTGCGCACACTCACACACCCTGACACTTTAACACAACACAAGAAATTTACTTGAATTTCTCACTTCACACACCATCACTCAAAATCTCAATGAAAAATCCTCCCCCCAATCCCAATTCAAACCCTAAATTCCTTGACCTACAAGCCCTAGGTCCATCCTTGTCTCTGCTTGTTGAAGATAATAATCATTAGCTTTCTCTTTCTTCATTTGTAGCAGCTCTGGAGCAAGAATTCTTTCATGTAGCTTGTCATTATGCTCACTTTGCATTCTACACAACAACTTCAATGCATCCAACTGCACCTGTATGGGCATGAGAGCTTCCTTTCCATAAATTATCTCATAGGGTGTAAACTATGTTGACACTCTATATGCAATTCTATAAGCCCACAAACACTTTTTGAGGTCCAAGTCTCACTCCTTAGGATTCTCTCTCGCATACTTTGATAGCATCTTCCCAATTTGACCATTGCAATTTTCAACCAGCCCATTGCATTGCGGGTAGTAAGGAGAAGAATTCCTCTGCTGAATTTTCAATTTCTCCACGATAGCACCAACAAGTTTCCCCCTAAAGCCTGGTCCACTCCCTATTTTGAAAATGCATCAAAGACATTAGAGCTTTTTGAGGCTCAACCAAAAGCTTTCAATTTGCAAACACTTCGCATTCATGGCATGACTTGCACCAAAGTAAACATCTCTCATCATAGAGGGCCAAAAATAACCCACTCTCAAAATATGAAAGAGAACCTGATCCTTATCTTGATGGCATGTCTCTTCATGCTAGTGCTTCAAAATCAAGCCTATTTCTTCTTTGTGTGGCACTTTCCTCAAAATGCTATCTCTGCCCTAAAACATGAGATCCTCACCTACCAATGTGTAGTTTCTTTCTTTTGCAACTATTCTCTTACGTTGAACCTTTGACATGCCCTGTGGACATTGCCCCTTACCAATAAATACTTCTACATCTTTCAGTGACTCCCTTCCTACATACAAGGCTTTTGTGACCTTTTAAGGAGCTACTAAGGCATCCAACTTGTCCCTAGCCAACTCATTAGCTTCTTTATTTTTCTCACAAGAAACATGCTTGAACTGTATCTTCTCAAACTCATGCAAAAAGCTTCTTTATTCCATATAACCACTTCTTCAGATTGTCTTTCGTAACATTCCACAAACCAAGCAATTGATTCATGACTAGCAACGCATCCCCTTTCACAATGACCCTCATCAATCCAAACTCAACTACTTCAATCCAATGAAAAGCGTGCGATACTCGATCTCATTGTTAGTTTTAGCTTCATCAAGATCATAAGCTCTAGAAAAGATTACGTCGCCTTTTAAGTTCTTAATGATCACCCTACCGCTTGCCTTTTAAAGAACTTGCTTGTATGCACCATCAAACATCATCATATACGCATCCATAATATCCACCTTCTCTTTGTAATCATTCTTGTCAACTCTTGGGTAAGATGGAAGCTCCCCTCCCTTGTGTACCACTATGTCTACTAGGTGAGCCTTAACAAAATGATCCACTTTGAACTCAAACTCATACTCTTGCAGCTCTGTAGTCCATTTTAAGATGCACTTGCTAGGCTTCAAATGTTGTACTACATCTGGCAAAAGGTTTTATGTGGTGAGCACACAAAACTTTTGGGGCAACAGATATTTCTTGAACCTACAACAAGCAAGAACCAAGGAAAATACCCACTTCTCCATTTCCATGTAGGAGAACTCGCTTACATTCTTCATCTTTCTCCCAAAATAGATTGGCTTGAAATTCCTTCCCTGCTTTTGCAAGAGGGTCGACCCAAATTCTATTGATCCCACACTAATAGATACATATAAATTGATTGCAAGTCAGGAGGACTCATTGTTGGTAAAGCACACAACACCTCCTTGATACCATCAAAAGCCTACTGCATGTCTTTGTTCCACTCAAACCCTTGAACTCTTTGACTCAACTTCTAGAGAGGATACACATACTGACATAGCATCCAAAAAAACACGATAGGTACTTGAGTTTATGCACAAATGATGCCAAATATTTTGTGTTGTTGGGTAGATCCATAAGCAATAAATCCTTAACTTTCTTGAGTTCAGCTTCTATTCCATTTTGGGAAACCACATGTCGCAATAGATGAACTCTGGCATGAGCAAACTTACACTTCTTTGGGTTGAGTTTCCCACCCTTTCGTTGAAGTCTTTTAAAACTCAACCTTAGTTTCTCCAAATGTGTGACCTTGGAGCTATAACATCCAATATCATCTATGAAAACTCGAATGAACTTACCCAAGTAGGGACCAAAAACTTTATTCATCCACCCATGAAAGGTAGCATATGCGTTAACCAATCCAAATGGCATTCTCTTCTAGGAAAAACAGCCCCAAGGAGCAATTACGGTAGTCTTCAATCGAACATCAATCACTATCAATATTTGAAAGTAGCCACAAAATCCATCTATGATTGATTAACGTTCATGACCTGCAACCTGATTGAGGATTTCATCCTAGAAGGGTAGTGGATAATATTGATTTCTTTTGTGGCAGCATTCAAAGGTTTGAAATCAACACATATCCTAAATCTTCTAATCTTCTTAGGCACAATAACTATTAGAGAGACCCATTTATTTTCCTCCACTTGAAAGATGAAATCGGCTATCAAAAGCTTTGTCACCTCTTCACAAAGTGCCCTTCATGAATCACCCCCAATCTCCTAAGCTTTTTCTTGAGCGTTTCACCTCTTAGACATGTCAATTACCATGTGACTTCAAATGAATGGGTTTTCTAATTGCGAAATTTTTAAAATTTTAACAGGATTATATTGATAGAAGGGGTTTTTTATTAATTTTAGTGGGCACCTTTTCGAAGCAAATTGGGAGGGTGTGGCTTTGTGCCCAATCATTTATGGAGGTTGTGGAGCGGCATGGGAGGTGTGTACAAGGTCCGAGGAAGGACATCAAAAGGATACAGATCGGCTTTCAATTGGCGGCTCGCAAGAGATCCATCAGAGTCACGGCATTTTTGGAGCACTTTCGGGAGCAGGATTGTGTGGAGCCTTGATTTGTTTGAGGGCTCCCACACGAAGATTGTGCGGCTTGGGAGAAGTAACCCCCTCAAGTTTGCAAAGAGGGTTATTGGACTTGTGTGGTGTCTCAATGCAGAGGAGCGGGCTTAGATGGAGCTCTTAGCCCTTGTTATGCACAATTTATTGTGGAGCTTTGGATTTGTTCAAGGCCTACCAGAGGGAAAACGTGCAAAGGTGCTATCAGTGATAGAGTTTTGGATTCCAGAGAGGGATAGTAGATTGTGCGGAGCCCATTGCACGTGGAGTTCCCTTTGTGGTGGAATTGAATCGGCTTGGATCTTTTACATCTCGGTTTGTACGACCGTTTTTGGAGTGTGAGAAGGTACCTGATTACCAGATCTTGCTACTTCAAAATGGCCTCCCCTTTCTTGATCACCCATGACAACATCGATGAAAAGCTATGGATAATGGATCGTCAACCATTCAGTTAGCAGCCTATGCATCGGCATAGTTCTCAAGGAACTAGGCAATTTGTTTGGCTCAAGTTTATGAAGTCAACAAATGGCAAAGTTTGCTAGAGGATAGTAGCAAAGTTCAGTTGGACAAGCATGGCAGTACCAATACTCAGTTAGCTACCTCAATACCTAAGAGGTACGACCACAGTTGCTATTATTGTGATTCGGTGCTTTGTTTGGCTCGGGAGTTGAAAGCCAAAGGAAAAAGCAAGAATTCACTTGTAGACAAAGTCAAAGGCAAGCTTGAAAACAATTATGGTAATAAAGTGTTGACAAAAGAGATCAGCATGGCACATGTTGGAGAAGAGGAATGGGGGAACACACCTGGCACAACAATAAAGGCCTCTCTATAGCTCAAGGTATCCACAACACCCCTATCCTCTCAGAAAACACCTTCAAAAACATGATGCTTGCTAACAGACCACTGCCTGCTCTTTTCCCAATGTCTACACACTCCACAAGTCCACCACACAATGCACACCTACTGCCACGGCCAATCTCCACCCTTGCACACACACAGCCGCTCAATATCACTCTCTCACACAAAACACCGACAGTCCAAGGGGGTACATACATCCACACTGTCGGCACCGAGGAGAGACACAAGAGCAGGAGAAAGAGAAGGGGGGAAAGGGGAAACAATAGCAAAGCAGGGCAACAATGGGTTGATTAGGCTTCAAAAGGCATGTACAGAGCTTGCAATGCCATCATCATGGCCATTTTCAAGAGAAATTATAAAGGGATTTGACAAGCACACTCCTTAGCCAAAAAACTCCACTCTGCAGGCTTCAAACGACAAAAAAAAAGCTTCCAATTCATTTTAAAAATGGCTTTTAAAGTGGGGGGGTCTTCAACTTTGGAAATTGCTCCCTAATTGGCTCATCTGGCACCTTATCGATGGTTGACAATTTTACTGCTCCACTTGGAGATACATCTTCAATGATAAATGTTCCATTTCCCTTTTTCTTAAACTTGGGAATGTGTTGCTTAAGGGAATAGACTAGAACTAAGTCCCCGTTCTAGAAAATTTTGGTGATTAAGTGGGAATCAAAAAATTGTTTTTGTTTCCTCTTTTGTGCATAGATATGAGCTACAGCAGTTAGCCTTTGCTCATCTAGCTTTTCCAAATCTTCAAGTCTTTTTGACAATTCATGTCTAGTCCATTCAAGAGTTTGTGCTACCCTTAAGGTCGGCAATAGAAATTCTATTGGCAGTATGGCATCAAGACCATAAACAAGGTTAAAGGGTGTAGAATTTAGAGCTGTTTTGAATGAAAGTCGATAAGCCCATCGAGCTGCATGGAGATTCATTTCACAGTCGGTCCTTCCTGAACTAACCACTTTGGTCAGTACCGAGCTAAGAATTTTATTCGTATGCTCAGCTTTTCCGTTTTCTTGTGGGTGGTAGGGAGCTGATTTTTTATGGATAACCATAAACTCATTAAGTAAATACTCTATCACCTCGTTGAGGAAATGAGTTCCGCGATCACTGACAATCTCTATTGGAAGTCCATACCTTATGAATACATACTCATATAAGAATGGAGCAGTGGTTATGGCATCATTCTTTTGAGTCGCTTTAGCCTCGGCCCATTTGGTCAAATAGTCCGTAGCTACAATGATATATTGAGCTTGGGTTCTATAAGCATGCGGCTGTATCGGTCCAACAAAATCTATACCCCATTTTGCGAAGGCTCTGGTCCCCATCATTGGTCTTAAGGGCATAGTGTCTACCCGTAACTCTCTTTACCCGCATACGTGCTGTTTGTCGATAAAGACGCTTCTTGTCTCGAGCTTCTTGGGGAGACCATAGTGGAAGTCTCGGAGAATTTGATGGATCTTCCTTCATAGGATTGACAGAGCGCTGCTTGAGAACTCCTCATTGGGGGCACCAATTTATGACGAAGGAAATTTGGAATGGCGGCCTCTACACCAAAACAAACTCCATTGCGCCACAAGGGAAATGAGATGAGGGCACCACCTAGTCTTGGAAGCGTGGACTAGGACCGCTACACAAAGAGAGAGAGAGAGAGAGATAGAGAGAGAGAGAGAGAGAGAGAGAGAGAGAGAGAGAGATCTATCACTATGAATGAAGCATTAACCTTAGTGTGTGTACAAGGAATGGATAACTTCAAGCACTCCCAACACAAATAGCATGTAGATTACTAAACAACAACTCAAGAATTAGCCAAAATCACATCAAGCACTCTCACACACACATAAAATATTTCTCTTAATTAACATAAGTAAGAGGAGGGGAGGTTACTAGCATAAAACAATTTTCACTCTAGAATGTACAAGAATAGAGTGAATGAATGAGCTTTATGGGCTCATGGTGAGTGATACAAAGACTCAATGGGGCTGAGGGAGACTTGAAATTACAAAGGGGGGGGGGCTCTTTATATAGGAAAGAGAGTGATTAGGAGTGAGGTTAATATCCAAGTGCAATTTGTCCAAATGAATCTTGATTAGGGACATTCAACCAATGAAGAAGATCCTTCCAAGTGATTTGTTGACCAATTTGCAACTAATTGGCTCCATCATCACTTGTGTTGTCTTCACGCCTTCCTCAATAGCTTGAGTCCAAGAGCTTCCTTATTTTAAAATGTAAAGAATCTACATAAAATCAATACATATCTAGTAATAATAGAAAGGGGTTGAATAAGAACTTATGAATTACAACAAGATTAACACTAGAATGGTAACAGGACACTTTTATGTCCTTGGACACTCTTGTGTCCTGTTAAGTGACCATTTTGCTTGAATTATTTGAAGAGTATGAAAATGAATTTCTATGTGCTATATATCCACAAAGTTGCCTTATGAGCTGAAAAAAACTTAGCATTTTTTTTTTAGTATCGATCTCACCATTAACCTTACTCTTGCACAACATTTTTGAACCTAAATTGTGTGAAAAAACGGGTCCTGTTTTTGGCTTTTTTTCAATTTTTGGCAACTATACCACTCTAAACTACATGTTTGTGAGGTTTAGATGGCTAGAGGTTAGGCCTTCATAGTTCTCAACATGTTTTGATGCTTGTAGGGAGAGCTAAGTGTTAAAATTGAAAGTTATGACCAATTTACAAGAATTGCATAATCCTGTTTTTTGGCCAAAATTAGCACTTTTATGATTTTTTTGGTGGTTTCTTGATATCCAAATTCAATTTTGATTGTGTAAGTGTAATGTATAACACAAAGCTAATCTTACTTGAGTTTTGGGGGACCTAATATGCTATATAGCATAGTATATAATGATGGTTGAGTTTTTTGATTGCTGAAGAATACGATACATTTTAGAGTAGCTAGCAAGTATAACTTTTTCAATATTGCTAGTTTCTTAGGCCAATTGTGTGTATTTTGTAGGTAGTGACCATATCTAATCATAGACTACAAACTTGGCTAGATATTGAGTAGTTTCTATGGGTTTCTAGAGGTCATAATGCTAAACCCAGTTTTTTCATGTTGCTGTATTTAGCACTTTATCATTGCCCCCAAGGTTCCAATTGTAAGAGATCCATTATCCTTTTGACATGCTCCATGGCTCCTTTTGAATCCAGAGGCCCAAAGGGAACTAAGAAAACATGTATATAGTATCTGTATTGAGCGTGACTATAGAAACTTTGATGATAGATCCGCAGAATGGCAAAAATGCAACTTTTTTGTACCTATTTTTTTCCCCAAAAAAAAATTAGTGAGGTAAAAGCAACCATATGTTTTGGTCACCAAGCCATTGAAGCTAACGGGGCATTTTATCTCATGTCCACAAAAATCTCCACTCTTACTTATATGCAATCAACCGTAAGAAATTTTTGTTTTGGGCAAAATGCACTGGTCCATCAACTTTGGAGGCTTGTAGTGACCAAGGGATGAGAAAAATTACAAGTTTCTCATTTTTTCCATATGTAGTAGTTATTGAACTATAAGCTCATGAAAGGATTTTTCAAAATGAGTGGATCTACTATGGTTTTGGAATTTTTTCCCAAAACCCTGAACGGACACTTTTATGTCTTGTTAGGTTACCATTCTAGTGTTAAGCATGATTTGAGAGGTGATTAGAAGAGGAATTTGTGATGGTTTTTTGAGCTTGAGAGAGAGGAGGAAGGAGGGGAGGGTGAGAAGACTAATGGCTTATTTTTAGAGAAGGACTCAATGTGGAAAAGGAAGGGTGTGTGTGTAATAAAGGTAGAGGGGGTGGTCTCCACCACAGTTGAAAAAACTGGCATCCGCCATTTTGGCTATATCTCCTAGACCGTAGATGTAAAAATTATAAAAAAAATATGGTCAAAATCTCCAGCTCATCATCTACAACTTTGATGCAGACAACGTTTCTTGGATCGGAGTGGAAGTATTTTTAAAAAAATAAGCAAAATCATGTGTCTATTTCCTTCCTTTACCAAGTCTTCCACCTGGGTCCCATCTGTTTGAATCATCATATGGCTCCAAAGCCATGATGATATGAGCCACTCATGACCCTTGAATCATGGGTGCATGGCCCCACAAACACATCATATCTTTTCTTTTCACATTTACATATTTCCCCTTCCCTTTACCACTAGGTTCTCCCTTTCACCTCCGGTGAACTAGTCAAGGAAAAATTCCCATCAAATCATTTTTTGAATTTTTCCAAGAGGTTCTTCTCACTCTTTCGTTTATTGTAAACCTCTAGAAGCAAGAAAAACCAACAAAATATAGTAAACAAAAATTTGTAATAGGCTTGGATCAACAGCAAAAGACGACAATTTTAAGCTATGCGGTTTCTAAAAAGGGTTTTGAACTCTAAGCGAACCTAGACGAAGTTAAAGGATGATTACACAATACGCTCATGTTTTTTCCTAGTTTAGGTCTCTTCGTTCCCCGGCAGCGGCGCCAAATGTGGGACGCATGTCTAACCTCACCATCCTATCTTATTGCAGTATTAGCGAGAACCACGATTAATTTGTCAAACAATGGGACGAAGTTGACTCGACTAGTGCATAGAGGCTACAAGAGGTTTCCAAGATCTTGGAAAACAACTAACAACTCGCATATAACTCAAGCTGCACTCAAGTGACTGAAATCACCAAAAGCCAATCGCTCTTCGGCAAGCAAATCACATCCGTTACAGCATCAAATGACATCCAAACGTAACGAAAGTTCTAGGACAAATTTATAAGACCTAAGCACACATGCGTATGGCATCAAACCCCACTTTAGGTCAAGTTCCAAAATCGCGATTATTAACAGCAGTGGATTTTTGACCTAGTCGTTTTTGACCGAGAATGCATCTAAATGCTTAGCAATGATGCCCCAATACCCCGCCTATGCTTAGTTTTCGATTTGAAAGTGTAAATTCCTAGTTATGATGAAATTAGATCGCAGGTTGACGATGCCAAAAGCTATGAAATACTATGAATGGCTTACGTCAATGCGTAGAGCTCTTACCTGCGATTGCAATGCAACAAACGCATTCGAAATGTGACAACCGGAGAGGGAGTAGGAAGCGCGAGAAGGAGAGAAGTGAGCGCCGTTAGCTCATGCGGTGTATTTCTTATCCAGAAACTTATCAAAAACTTACAAAAATTGGCTTTTATACCTTAGCCAAGGTTTTTGGGTGGTCAAAAGTGATAATCTGGAGTTCTACCAAAGCTGGGAATTGAATGGCTGATACAATCTGGAAGCTTGTAGCCCCGACTCATTAATTACAAGGTTTATCAAGAAAACAGGAGTTACAATATTCTTGATTTATCAAAATAATAATTGTTTTTACAAGGAGAACTCCGAAAAATGGTGTCCATGTTAGCTTGCTGCTAACACAGACTTTGAGTTGTATATGTTATCATTGCGTATGGTGAACGAGGACAGCAAGATGCAGACGTTTCCTTTGGTGATGTGTGGGAAGGCAAAGGTATGGTACGAAGCTTTGGAAGGTGAGGCGAGGCATGCTTGGCCGGCTCTACGTTCCTACATGATTTCCACAAAGAGGCGTCCCCAGTCGAGATGGATGCCAAACTAAAGGCACTCAAACAGGATGTAAGTGAAGAGTTCAATTTGTTTTTGGATCGTTTTGAAGTGTGCTCGGCACAGTTAGCGGGTGCCATGCAATTGGCCAATGGCAACTACTTCAAGCTCGATAAATTCATGGCATGCCTCCATCCTAAAGTGAGGGAGAAAGTGGATTTTGAGAGCCCAGAAAACTTTAATGGTGCAGTGGCCATCGCAAAGGCAAAAAGCAGGAAAATCAAAAAAAAAAGAATGAACAAGGTGTGTCGGGTTATGAAGCGATGGTCCAACCTCAGGGTCTGAAGGATGTGGTTCATGATGAGAACCAGGCAAACCTAGGTGTAGCCGTTGCACCACAAAACTAGGTGTGAATCGTGTAAGATTTGTCTAAGAAAATTCAAGAATTGCGGCTAAGTGTGATGGATAGAGGTCAACCAAGAGGAGCAAGGGGCAGGGCAAGGCCACTGCCAGGCCGGTGTTACAATTGCGGTGAAGAAGGACACTATGCGCCGGATTTCCCTCATCCGCCAAGAGAAAGAGGCGGTATTTATTCGTTTTTTGGTAGAGGTAGAGGCCAAGCACAACTCAGTAGCCCGAGGGAGCAAGTAGTTGAGAATCAAGTGCAGCCAGCTGCTCCGGATGGTGGTGAAGTCCCTAGGGTGAATATCATCGGAGTGGATAAGCGGGATGTTTAAGTTTTGTCCAACAAAAGAGCAAGGATGGAAAGGGAGACAAAAACGGAATGGGAGATGAGGGCCGGTAAAGGTAAAGAGAAAGTGTACGAAGGCAAGGAGCAGCCGGAAACTAGCAAGAAGAGGAGGTGTCGCAAAATCAAGCAAGCAGACTTTCAGCTAGGTCATGGCTACCCCGAACACTACCTGGTAAGCAATGTTTAAAATCAAAATGCTAACATAACCTTTGGTCAGCTATTGGCTTTAAATCCCAAGCTATGAAGACAATGGTCTACAAGCGTTAGCACAAGGATTCCAAAGGCTAAGGGGAATGTGCATGCAATACAAAACATGAAATTGAGAGTGGGTCGCCCGACGGATGTCCTTCCTCTAGTGGATGCGGTCATTGAAAAGAGGATGCAAGTTCAGGCCTCTATAGATGGTGGAGCACAGGTTGGCGTCATGATGGAGGTTGCCATAAAGGAAACAGGGATCAAAGTAGTAGCTAAATTAAATGTACACATGAGGATGGCTAACCATACCAAGGCCAGGTGTTTGGGCGTGGGTTGAGATGTAAAAGTGAAAGTGATGGGCATTGAGTGCCTAATCGATTTCTTCGTGATGAGAGCAGGTGACAATGCTTATCCAATCATCTTGGGTAGGCCATGGCTACTTGCAATAGGGGCCAAGCAAGATTGGGGGAGTAGGGTGTTTACCCTGCCTGACAAGGAGAGAGGGAGGCAAGTGGTGCTTGATTTGAAGACCAAAGAGAGCCGTTTTCACCCTGTGGTAAAAAAACATAAAGATGACATGACAAGCTATGAGTACGAGACCGAGACGGCCTATGATGAGGGCTACACAGATACTGAGGAAGAGAAAAGCGAGGATGATATGCTAAAGATAGATGCCGACTTGTTTGGGGCCACTGTTGAAGGTTCCCATGTAAAAGGAGAGGTGCAACCCAAGGTTCATGGCATAGGTGTGGAGGAGGTAACTGCTATGCTAAGCGAAGATTTGACCCAAGAAAGAGAGAAGGCTATGTTGAGCTGTGTGCCTCTTTTTGGAATTTATTTTCAACGAATGAGGATCTACGAGGGGCAAAGGGTGCAGAGCACAAAATAGTTCTTAAAGAAGGGTGTAAACCAAAGGTGAAAAAGCTAAGGAGGTTGGGGGAAATTCAGAAGGAGGCTCTTTGTCAGGGGATTAACCAATTGTTAGATGCAGGTATCATATACCCCGTGAAGGATTCGGAGTGGGTTTCTCCGGTGGTTATCACCCCTAAGAAAAATGGAAAATGGCGGGTATGCATCGATTACAAGCCATTGAATGCGACAACCAAGAGAAATCACTTCCCACTACCGTTCCAAGATAAAATCTTAAATCAAGTGGCAGGTCATGAGAGGTACTCTATTATGCATGGAGTTTTAGAGTACTTTCAGATAGGGATTGCTCTTGAAGACCAACTAAAGACGACATTTATCTCTCCATGGGGGGTGCTTTGCCTATTGCGCAGGATGCCGTTTGGCTTAGTGAATGCCTACGCCACCTTCCAAGACTGGATGAATAGGGTGTTTGGTCCCTACTTAGGCAGGTTCATTAGAGTTTTCATGGATGACATAGGATGTTATAGCTCAAGGGCGGATCATTTGTCAAAGCTTCGGCTATGTTTTCAAACGCTGGATGAAGAAGGAGGTCAGTTAAACCCTAAGAAGTGCAAGCTAGCACAACCTTGAGCGCAGTTTCTAGGCCATGTGGTGTCACAAAATGGGAATTGAGGTAGATCCGGAAAAGGTCAAGGTGCTAGTCTTGATGAAGCCTCCCTCTAGTGTGCAAGGTTTGGCCTCCTTTGTATATAAGCTAAATTACTAGTCGCATTTTTTCTGGATGCTGTCACAGTATGTGTATCCTCTCCAAAAGAGGGCTCAACAGGTGCATGGCTTTGAATGGGATGAAGATGCTCAAGAATCTTTTGACAAGGTGAAAGAAATTTTGTGTCAGCTGTTAGTTGTGTGCCCTCCAAGCCAAGAGGATGATTTCTATGTGGCAATGACGGTAGGTACCGTGGCTATTGGGGTAGTGTTACTGCAAAACGTAGGAAGGAGTTATAAGCCTATCTACTTTGAAAGTAGGGTAATAAGTATTGGAGAGGTGACTTACACTGAAGCAGAGCGGTGGGTCATGGCATTGGTTTTTTCTTGTAGGAAGTTCAAAGTGCACCTCATTGTGCGAAAGTTCTATGTGTTGACGGCTAACAATCTATTGCCGAAAATAGTGCTACACTTAAAGCCAGGGAAGCGGATCATGAAGTGGGTGATAGAGTTGCAGAAATTTGAGTTCGAGTTCAAGATCGACCATACAAGTTGCTCCCATTGCCGAACGTTTTGCTCAGCAAAGCCGTGGATTTGCCAATTTATCCAAGAGTGGTACAAGATGAAACCAAAGAGGAGCCATACCTGGTGGGAGATTTTACCATGTGGTTTGATGGTGCATAATAAAGAAAGTTGGTGGAGTATGGTGATACATGATCCACACGGCGTAGTAATCTTCTCAAAAGCCTATAATTTGGAGGATGTCCATACCAACAACAATGAAGCAGAATATCTCGCCCTCCATCTAGGTTTGAAACAATGCGTCGAGTTTGGCATTTCCAAGTTGGTGGTCAAAGGTGATGTGTTATTGGTCATCAAGCAACTATTATGCCAATGGCAGGTAAAGCGAGATTCCTTAAAGCATTGGTTCTTTGCCATCAAAAATCTGTTGAATTTCTTTAGGGAAATCCAGTTCAAGCATGTGAAGAGAGAGCACAACCAAGAGGCAGACCAGCTAGCAAGCAGTAAGGTGCACGTACATGTCGCAGGTATATATGTGGCTCCGGCCACATACACAGGTAGGGAGTGATTGAAGGAGGTGGAAGATTTTTCGAGTACCGGGCAATGTCCTCAAGGTTTGTCCAAACTGCAGAGAAGGAGTATAGTTCAGCAAGCTCGCAAATTTACATTAATAGGTGAAGACCTAATGACCTACGGCAGAGACGGGGTGCTGAGGAGAGTGCTCTATAAAGAAGAGATTAACTTGGTACTAGAGCAATGTCATGAGGAGAGCAGACACCAGAAGAAAGGTCAAGTACTGATTTGAGTGTTGAGAGCGGGTTTTTGGTGGCCTTCAATAGTGAAGGATGTGCACGATTGGTGCAAGACCTGCCATGAATGCCAGACTATAGGAGAGATGCGTTTCGTAGCTGAGTCACAGGGAGCCATTATTGCTCAGAATGCTTTCAAGAAGTGGGGTTTGGATGCCATTGGTCCACTCCCTAACTCTACAAGTGGTAAGAAATATGTTGTGGTAGCCATCGACTACCTCACCAGGTGGGTCGAGGCCAAAGCTTTGAAGGTGGTAAATGCACAGGCTGTGGCCCACTTTGTTTTTGATAACATTTGTTGCCGTTTTGGAGTGCCATGGGTACTCATTTCTGATAGAGGACAAGGATTCAGAAGCAAGCTTATGCAGGCATTGGTGGAAAAACTAAAGATTCAACATCGGTTTTCCTCGCCTTATCATCCCCAATGCAATGGTCTTGTGGAGAGTGCCAATGGAAAAATCATCAAAATGCTCATAAAGTATGTGTATAAGCAGGAGAAAGAATGGGAGATCAATCTAGAGAAGTGCCTATGGGCCTACAAGACGTCCTACAAAGTGGCAACCAACTTTACTCCATTTGAATTGGTTTATGGTAAGGAGGCAGTGTTGCCAGTGCATGCACGGTTGGGTGCTTTGAAAGGTATGTGGCGCATCAATGCCACTCCACAAGCTATCTTACAAGATAGGATTGTCGTCCTTGAGACATTGCAGATGGATAGAGAGGCAGCAGCAGACTACTACGTGAAGCAACGGGAAAGGTGAATGGCCAAAGTCAATGAGAGTCTGCCAGAAAAAAAGATAGAAGAAGGGGACCTAGCAATGAAGTCTGAGAGCTACTTGGACTTCACCTTCCAGAAGAAGTTCAAAAAGAAATGGACGGGTCTGTACAAAGTGCAAAAGGCCTTTTTGAATGGGACCTATCAGTTGGTGAGAGTTAATGGTAAGCTTCTGAGGCACAGGGTAAATGGTGTACGGCTCAAACTGTACTTTGATAGGAGAGTAGTGCCCGATGTGAATCAGATTGTGACTAGGGGGGTTGGTCAACCCACCTGAAAGGGCTCAAGAATAAAAAACATACATTTTTGTACATATTATACATAGTGTACATATGGTGGTGTGTTTTCCAATGTGCTTGGGTTTTTGCAGAGTGTTGCGAGTTTCAAGTTCAATAAAGCTACTTTTGGTTGAACATGAATGTTCAACGAGGGGGTGGGCAATGATGGTGCAGCCAAAGTTGGTCCGCGTTGGGAAGTGTGCTATGAAGTGCAAAGGGTGCTAGCAGGCGCATGGCAAAGGGCTAAAGCAAGTATAAAGGCCCTGGGCAGGAGAGTGGCAGTAGAAATGTATGCTTAAAGTGGTTTTTCAAGCCAAGGAGGCCCTCAAAATTGGGATAATTGAGATGGAAGGTCAAGGTGTTCAAAATGTGGGAATGTGTCCTGGAGTGTAGTGTTCGAGATTCTCTAGAAGCCCATCCAGACGGCTCGTCAAATGGGGCCACGTGGTGAAAGATGTACTGGTTCAAAGTTGGAAGGCTTTGTAGATCCTGACGAACAGGGCAGGTACAGACAGGTGGACAAAACTAGGGTCGGTGGGTATGCTTGTAAAGCTCAAGTTTTGGAGCATTCCGGTCTTTTCGGATAACCATTTGGAGCTCAGGCGGGCAAGTTATGGCATGTGGAATATTTACCGGGGGGTCGGGTACGTGCTCACCGGGTCATGTTGGTAGGCACGCCGATAGGAATTTTTTTGAGCTTGCTAGAGTTCTAGAAAGTTTCATGCAAGGTGGGGACTCAACCAAAATTTGCGGCTCATTGATCGGAGTCGTAGGCACCAAAATACACCAAGTTCAAATCGATAGACAATCACGGCCAAAAGGGTTAGGATGGTTTTTCCCGTTTTGGGGTGTGGTACCCCAGGCCATGATGACTTTAGATGGTGGAGAAGTGCCAGGATTTTGGAGTCGGCAAAGTGGATCTCCCATGTGGCATGACCAAAGAGCTTATCGAACGAACTCGAGCACGTGAAGCACCGGCACCATGGGAAATAAGTGCAAAAAAATCATTGGCTATAAGTGAAAAGGGAAAGGGTGGCTAGAAGGTGACATAAAATTTTAAAAAAAAAGAGGATGGATGGAGTTTGGGGAAAACAAAAGGGAAAGACTCAAAAGCTAAGGGAGAGAAAGAAAAGGGTTTTTGGAGAAAAGAAAGCTAAGAAGCACTAGAGCCGGCGCTACTGCTGGTGGGGTTTTTTGAGTAAGTTGGAAAAAAGAGGTGAAAAAGGAAAAAAGAAAGGAGGGCGACGTTTTTTGAGAGGAGGGTTTTTTTTCTTTGGGACTGGGAGAGCAAGAAGAAGAATTGAAAGAAGAGAAAGGACCCGTGCAATTGGTGATCAAAGGCGGATAAGGGAAGTCGCCAAAGCAGCAGCAAGTGGTGGAGCGTCGCAGAACAACTTGAAAGTAAGAGAGCCGGAAGAGTTCACCAGGAGAAGGATAGAACAGTTGAAGACTCGATTGGCAGTTCTGGATCAAGGAAAGTGTATGTCCAGTAGAGGCAAGTTTTTTGGGGAGCTCCCTATACGGAGGATTGCACCTGTGGAGTGAAACAATGTTTTTTACGAGACAACCATGGCCATGGTGTTTCGAATGTTGTAATCAGTTTTTTCGAAGCAAGCTCAAACCCACTTTTCCCCTATCAAGTGTTGATTTCCCCTTTCCCCTTTCTCTTTCTCTGGCTCTCGTTCGTGTCGTGTGGTCTCGGCAGTGTGGAAGTGTGTGCTCCCCCGAACCGACAACGTAGGTATGTGCACAGAGAGAGTGAGTAAGAAGAGTCGCATGGGTTGAGAGGGTCGAGATCGGTCGCAGCGGTGTGTGTATGTGGGTGGGTGATCTTGTTGGCGGTACATGCATCGGGTAGAGTGCAGGCGAGGCCCTGCTAATGAAAGTTGTTTTTTTCGAAGGTGTTTTTGAGAGGACAGTGGTGTTGTGAATACCCTGAGCTATATAGAGGCAGTCGTTTGTGTGTTCCCCATTCCCCCTCTCCAACGTGCTTCCTTCATGATGGCCTCAGTCATAACACACACCTGGGCACCACCATCCAGATAATCTTGCACTTTTGTCTTCTTTCCCAACATAGCTTCAACTATTGGCACCATATCTACAGGGTGACCATGCTTTGATGCTTTTCCTTTTTGGAAGGAAGTCATGTACTTACACACTTTGTCCATTGCCTCCTCAATTTAGCGTTTAAATTCACCAACTGACCAAACAATATTTTGCTTTTTGATTTTGTATGTCGTGACAATATCACAGTCTTTGACACCTTGGCCAAGAGGGTAGTCTTTTGGACCTATTTTTCTTTGTTGCTGCCTCCTGATGTACTCTGGTTGATCTTCTACTTTAGCCTTCCCTTTCCTTGCTCTTGTTTCCCTCTCTTGTTCTATCTCTTTCTCCCTATCATGCCTAGCTCTCTTATTGGCCAAGGCATCCACATCTTGATGCTTAAGGGTAATGATATTGATAGCCCTACCTTCTCCATTTGCAGACAAACAGTTGTGGTTGTTGTTGCAGCGGTGGTGCCCGGGGCATCCATTAAGAAATATGTAAGATATCTCGTGCAAACAAAATAAGGGATTTATAACCGCTCGCTTCCCATCCCTACTCCTTATCCTAGCATAAGTTCATTCATCGTCCATCACCTTTGATTCAATGTGAGTATTAGTAATATGGCTGCCCAAGGATAAGAGGATATGTAGACATTTCCTATACAAAGAAGTTTTGATCATCTTTCACATCTCTTATAGTCACCCTTACATTAGAAGAATCTCCATGTAGCTCATCTGATGAGTTATTTGTTTCACAAATCATCCATCCATTATTAGGAAAAATATGAACCCTCTAGGGGCCCTTGGGATTAAGGTTAATTAGAGGCCAGCCAATGAGAAGAGGGTGGTGGACACACTCTATGCCCTCAAAAATGTAGGGGGACAAAGTAGTCTTACACTTTTTAAATGGGCTCTTACCTAGTGAGAAGGTGGGGGGGGGGGGGGCGATATGGAACCTCCAACTTCCCTCCTTTTTGATCCGGTTTTGAAAAAATCCCAAAAATTTGAAATTTTTCAAAAATTTCAAAACTCAAATTTCATCTTCTGAAAACCCCCCTAAAACTATTTTATGGTCAAAAAAGCATTTTTTGATCTCAAAAAGTCAAAACGTGCATCCAAAAACCCTAAAATTCAAAACTTTTAAAAAATCTTTTTTTGCTATCCAGAGCTCCCCCAAAATTAGTTATTAGGCAAAAAGGGATTTTCTCTCTCTAGAACCCCTTTTCCAACCCCTCCTTGGTTGCAACCATCACACTCATCCTCTACTCCAACACTCTCTCTCTTTACACCATCTCCATTGCTGCAGCAAGGAAGCTCCTCTCTCCTCCCCTACCACCTTCCATTGCCACATCAAGCAAGGCTTATCCACCTTCTCCTCCCAGTGCCACACCAAGCAAGGGTTGTCCACCTTCTCCTCCCATTGCCACAAGGGTTGACCATTTTCTCATATCACTTTATCACACCTACATTGTAGCAACAAGCAAGGTTCTTCTCCTCCTCTTAGTTTCCTTTGCTCAACCATGGCCAACTCTACTTCGCAAAGGCGACCAAAGGATGAGGTCACAGCACTTGCATGCCACAACACTAGAGGTGTAGATGATGAGTGGGTGCCACAAGAGTTCACGAAAGGTGCTTGGGTATACATGCAACCATCTGCTGTTGGCCCTCATCGTGTGCGGAATCGTGCAAACTTGGATCTTCATTGGAAAGGAAAGCTCCTTGGCTTCAAGAACCGCAAAGACAAGGGGACCATAGCCATTGTGCAACATGTTTTCTCAATGTCAACCATGCACTTGCAACAACCACCTCGATTTCCAACACATTGTAAGTACATGTTTTGAGAATACAAAGCTAAGTGTGAAATCACAGTGTAATGTTATTATGGATTCATACTTAACATTTGTCATGCATTTATAGTCATATTTCCATCCACGTTGGTGGAGGAGCAGCCACTACATAGTCTCTCCGGCACATTCAATGCTATACATGCGGATATTGGAGCAATAATGTTCCCGCATCTTTGCCCAACCAAACTGGTTCAAAGAAGGATTTTCTTCTATTCTCACTCCTATATTGTCCCTACTTCTACACAAGCATTTGGAACGCTTGAACCCATCAGAGTAACTTCCTTATTAAGTATGGAGTGGCCGGTCCCAGATTTGTGGTCGGTAGCATCTTTCAAGCAAAAGATGATAATGGATGTCCAAAACTCTTTGAAATACTCTAAAGCTTCTAGGTCTGTGGGCTTGAGCTGGTGTTTGCCTATTCATTGTTTTGTGCACATTTTTAAAGAGTTTGGATTTGTGGAGACTACCACAATGCTTGTATGTAAAGATGCGCATTACGAGGAATTAGGAAGGCTTTTAGAAGAGGACTGGGGTTTTGTGGAGGGCATGCACAACGGGGACCGGTACCGTTGTAAGGTTGGAGCTTCAGGTATTGGAATGCGCTATTTGAAATCCCGCACCTCCTTGTACATACAATTTCACTATGATCGTTGGATGTGCAAGCTTGGAGTGTGGACTCCCTTACAGAGTGTAGACGGCGCTATTGCAAGCTTTGACATTGCAGTGAAGATGCCCAACGATGCTTTGGAGGCAGTCCAAGTGAACAAGCATTGGACTCTCAGTAATGTTTGAGAACATTTGGTTATTATGGGTTTTGAGGCCCTTCAACAAGCACAATTTCGTTTACAAGGTCACAAGGTGAGAATCCTTCCACCACATTTTCAATACATCATGGTTTGTCGATCATTAGATGCTTATTGTTATGAATGTCCGCAGATTGGGAAGAGAATGGAAGACAAATTGAAGGTCGAGGAGGACTGGGGGATAGATGGAACTATGCTATCGATTTTATAACTTTGTAACTCTTGCAATTTTCATATTGATCCCCGCTGTAATCAACATGATTTGCTTCGGCAAATCATGCCTTTGAATATAATTTTTTGCATTGGGATGAGAAATCAATTTTTGGTGAAAGTGCCTTTTTTTTTTAATGTCTTAAAAAAAGGGTACATTATAAAAGGGGGGCCACCTAATTCATTCACTATTTTCACTTTTGCAACTCCTGAGCTCCTCCACTCTCTATCCACACCCCAGGCTAAACATGGATGCTGCCACAGCCTCTGCGTCTGTACCCACATCCACCCCTTTGTCACGCTTCATCCTCTTCCTCGAGGACACCAAATACAAAGGGAAGTTGGACCTCCACACCTTTTTTACTCGTCTCCCTGCCCTTGACACCACAGTTGCCCTTCACATGGATGCATTTGAGGAGATTTCTGCGTTCATGGAGGAGCACATCATAAAATATTATGTATCTATCCCCCCACATGCAGGGATCTGGGTGCCTTGCGATCTTTTGCACTATATACACAAAGGTGATCGTCCATTCGCCAAGCGGTTGCAACGATTCCAAGAAATTGCAACCAATGCAGGCCATTACTTGGACGAGCAAGCCCCTGGGGTGTCAGCGCTCAAGAAGCGCAAGTTGGGGGTGGAGTACCTTTCTCGGCTCGCAACATTTATCTTCTTGGTGAGCGAGGAACCTGATTTGGAGGAGCTCCGCTTACCACACCTTCAAGTTGGGTCCTTTATCAAGGACACCAAGGAGCAGTAGGTTATCCCCATGAACCCTGCAGCGGAAGGAAAAGCACACCAGCTGGAGTACCCTAGGGGTCTTGAGGAAGTGGTTGAGAAATCCATAGTTGCGGCTGGCCCTAGTGACACTCCAGTGACACTACCACTGACGGATGTGGCTATCCTAGAGGTAGAAATTAGCCGCTTCCCCTCAGTGTTAGTGGATAGGGAGGAGTTTGTGTTCCTGCATGATTTGGAAAAAGCATTTGGCCTGCGCATGGATGAATGCTTGAGCGTGCTATGCAACAGCAGCAAATGTCCCTTAGACAATACGCCAGATGCCCTAGAAAGCAAGCTCTTGCCAGATGAGGACTCTGTTGCTGACACTATTGCAGTTGTATGTGCGGAGGTCCTGGCAGCAGAGCAGTTGCACGTGGCTGATGAAGATTTCTAAGCCACGCAAGCCAAGGTTGAGGCTGCTAGGATACCTATGCCATTATGCAACCTCCCATCTGATGATCCAAAGCTTGTATCTGTGGTGCATGGGACCATTGACTTGGATGCAAAGGGCAACAGGGAGGAGGATGACAAGGAGCAGGAGGTAAACTGTACCTAATTTTCATGTTACTATTTTATCCTTCGTTGTCTTTTTTCTCAACCTTCATCGGTTTATGATAGGATGTTGTGGAGGTTGATGATTTTGCTGCAAGGACGGGTGGCAAGCGGACGGGCTTTGGACCTCAAGCTTCCCTTGCGCATTACCTCGGACAACTCCCCCCTAGCGATGTGGCCATTATCCATAATGAATTTACTCCCCAAGCCCATTTTATGACTTGGTCGTTAAAAGCTTTGAGCAAGTTTTTGTGTTTGAGTACCATTGCTCAAACTGCGCATCAAGTGTTCCTAGTGCGTAGATCCCTTGTATGCACAGCGTTTGGCACTGGCTTTCGTGGTAAAGTGCTTGCCCAGATAGGGATACATGCTTCCATTGGCTCAACTGACCCAAATGCCATAGCGCAGTCCCTCTTGACTGGGGAGTTGCCTTACGCGCAAAATAGGCGCCAGGAAATGGTCAAAAAAATTTTGAACTCCTAAGATACATGATGTAAAATCACCGTGCTAGAAGGAATAAAAAATATTTGAAATTGTCTCTCTATATTGCAAATTCTTTTCAATCTGATTTGTCAATCTTGAAAATTGTTTCAATTGGTGATATGAATTGTTTTTTGACTTTGTTATTTCAAGGTATGTAATTGCAGTCAAATTGAGTATAATTGTGATTTTTAAGTACCCTAGGGGGTTAGATTAGCCTATAAGCTGCAAAAAATGCCTGGCCACAAGGGCGCGTAAATGGCCCATCCATCAGTTTTGGATGGGCCATTTGCGCGCCCTTGTGGCCAGGCATTTTTTTGCCCCTTATAGGCCAATCTACCCCCTAGGGTACTTAAAAAGCACAAATTTATTGCAATGGATTGGTTTTGCAGCATTCATTTAAATGCAACCTTTTTATGGCAATTCCAGTATATGTTCACACTCAAGGACACTAGAAAAGCTCAAATCAATTATGAAATGAAGTTTCCAACAAACTATCACTTGCTTTAGTTCTACCTACTACAACCTTGCACCAAAAAGTCAAATTACATTGGACACTTGGTTTCCCAATATGTTATTTGTTTTGATATCCTATAAGGAATTCAAAGCTTGAAATGACCAAAAAAAAGGTGTCCATAAGGATCCATATAAAATATTGATGCAAAACCAATCCATTGCAATAAATTGGTGCTTTTTAAGTACCCTAGGGGGTAGATTGGCCTATAAGGGGCAAAAAAAGGCCTGGCCACAAGGGCGCGCAAATGGCCCATCCATCAGTTTTGGATGGGCCATTTGCGCGCCCTTGTGGCCAGGCATTTTTTTGCCCCTTATAGGCCAATCTACCCCCTAGGGTACTTAAAAAGCACAAATTTATTGCAATGGATTGGTTTTGCATCATTCATTTAAATGCAACCTTTTTATGGCAATTCCAGTATATGTTCACACTCAAGGACACTTGAAAAGCTCAAATCAATTATAAAATGAAGTTTCCAGCAAACTATCACTTGCTCTACCTACTATCACTTGCTCTACCTACTACACCCTTGCACCAAAAAGTCAAATTACATTGGACACTTGGTTTCACAATATGTTATTAGTTTTGATATCCTATAAGGAATTCAAAGCTTGAAATGACCAAAAAAAGGTGTCCATAAGGATCCATATAAAATATTGATGCAAAACCAATAGGTTTTAGTAAATTTGGTTATTTTAAGCACCCTTGGGGGTAGATAAGGCTACAAGGGGCAAAAAAAGGCCTGGCCACAAGGGCGCGCAAATGGCCCATCCATCAGTTTTGGATGGGCCATTTGCGCGCCCTTGTGGCCAGGCCTTTTTCTGCCCCTTGTAGCCTTATCTACCCCTAAGGTTACTTAAAATGCACAAATTTACTAAAATTGACTACAATTACATACAGAACTTGAAATTACAAAGATAATAGATAGAGTAGACACAACTGTTGATCATATTGTCATTGGAAAGTCAAATCATTACAAAGATAAGGGTGTGCAATACAAAAAGAGGGGTAACTTCGGCTAATGCTCGAAGTCTCGTCGCAATCGTCGTGCAAGCTGCATATCTTTTGGCTGTATTGTCACTCGCTTTGCATGAATGGCACATAGGTTGGTATCTTCCAACACTGAAATGATGTGGGCCTCTGCAGCTTCTTGAATAGCCTCTAGCGCTATTGCTTGCATTCTATACTGATTTCCATAGCTTTGAAGCACTTCCTTCATAGTGCGAGCAAAGGGGGCGTGTCGAATCAAGAGATCCGTCGTCTTCTGGTAGTGGCAGATTTCTGCAAATGCCCTTGCTATTTTTCGGCGCCACTGCGGTTGTCTTGGGGGCACTTGCACATTTGCTGGCGGGCGGCGTTAAGGCTTCTTGAAAAACTTAGACTTGCGTCTGTTTACATGCTTAGGGACTGGTTCTGTAGCCTGTTCTGATTCTTCCTCTTCCCTTGGTTGCCGATCTTGTCGTGTGGGGAGAGCTCCCTTGCCTTGAGGCAATGTCTTCCCCCCAACGGCCACCCAGTGTGTGCGTGGTATGTTTTCTCGTGGCCATGGTGGCTCACTCTCTGATTCGGTGTCTGTATTGACCACCTGAGTCCTGAATGGTCCTGCTTGTGATTGGGGGCGCGACGGTTGCTCCCTATCGGACTCTGATGTTTGCTGGCCCTCTGCTTCTCTCCAGCGCTGGGCACGTTGCTTCATTCTCTTTCTAGGTGTTATATCTTGAGGAGGTGGAGATTCAACAGTCCTTGATGACTCTCGTGCCCTACCACCATGCCCACTACCAGAAGAGTTCCTGGAATGGCCAGGTGTTCGTGGCCGTTTTCTTGTGCCTTTAAGCCATGACGGCTTCTCACATCCTTGGAGGGTGTTTTTGTTGGCAGGCGGATGCTCTTTCGCGGTTTGTTTGGTGCGCGCCATTTCGTTGGTAAGAGCTCACCTGTTCTTAAGAAATGAGTGATTTATGAGAGCATGCAATATTTATAAGGGCCCATTTAAAAAGGGCCCTGTTCACACTAATTTTTTTAAAAGAAGTATTATTTTTTAAATAAACATGTCGCTAAGAGTTGGACCCTGCGTTCACATTTAGTGACTCGCGTAGTATCCACTTTGATCCTTGTCGCACTCTGCATCGCCACCATGCAGCATGCTTGGTGGGACCTTGCGACATTTGCCACTTGTTGCTATGCTCTTGACGACTCCATTTGCGCACTTCAATAGCAATCTTGGATTGTCGCGCACGCTCCATTGTGAGCTTACGAGCAAATGTTGTGCGAAAAAACCAGTTGAACATCTCCTCCAAATAATTGGATTGCACCATTCCACCACCATGTCGAGTATTTTTGAAGTACACTCCCCTTGCTCGATAATGGGACTTCTCCATGCCTTGAGTGCTAAAAATTTCAAGCGATCCATACTTGTGCATAAAAAATGCACCATGCGTAAACAAGATATGCTGTTCACATGAGCAAATGATCCACATTAGTAAATAAAAACAATCCCTTGTAATGAATACACCATGAATGACTTACCATGTAATGTGTGATGTTATTTTCACCCCAAGAAAGGGTGAAGACCTTGGTATAAAAATCCGCCAAAGCTTCTTGAAATGATTGCCGTTGTTCTTCTGTTGTGCTGTTAAAGCTCATAAGCTTGACCATTTTATCAAAATGGGCCCAAACTTGCTTGCGCTTGTTTGCAAGCTCGCCATTTGAATCATTGTCAGTAGTAGCTTTGCATAACTCCTTCCAAAGCTCCCAAAGGTTACCTGCCTGCTGGTTGGAGCTGCTTTGAGCATCATATCGACTTGGCTTTCCTTGGGAAACTTTCTTCAAAAAGTGTCTAGCTTTTTGTCCACTCATTGACACTTGTTGAGCAATTTCATGGGCCTCCCCTGTGTTCTTTGCAGCAACTATAGACACATTTCCACCATGACAGCCAATGGAATTCAAGAGTACCTCCACTCTTTCGATCGCTTCCTGGGACTTTTCCAACGGTTTCATTGTGAAAGCATAGTCAATGTGGAGCTTCAATAGCCTATCAAAAATACGCATGAATACGTGTAATGTACAAAAATGTACATTCGATAGAGGAAATCGAAAGATTGGATTCCAAGTGTGGTCCTTTTGATCACGGTCTGGGGCATTGAGCATGGGACATCTCAGAATAGACGCTTCCCATTCTCTACCTTCATCTCCGACATCATGACAATCTAACCCTTGTTCTCCATGCCCTTGCCATGGAAGCATGTAACTGGCCTTTGCAGTGCTCTTATGTGATTTTTGTCCATTAGGTTTGTACCCTCGAGTGCAAAATGGACAAGGCATGAGAGAAGAAGCCCCTTGTTTGCAGCCAAGCAAACACTTTATGGTCTTCAAATCCCCACCTAAGTGCCACTCCACATCATAACTACCAAAGCCCTCAATCTCCAACTTCTGACCTGCAATTTGGGAGTGTATTACTTCTGCAATCCATGGAGTTCTCTCAAAAATCCATGAAAGTACTCCATTGGTCTCTTTGGGCACCTCAATAGCACCCAACCACCAAATGTCTTTCTCTGATTGCACGCTAAAAGATAGTGTGGGATATGGCTCGACTGAATCCCTTCGCTTGGTTTGCAAAAGGGCCTCGTTCATTAGAGTGACACTTAGCCTCTCTAACCTTCGGCCTTTCACTATTTGACACTCATCGAGTTTCAGCACAAAAGCGACTTTTGTGCCAAGCACTACAAAATAAATAGTGCTAAGACCTTAAACTTCAGCTTCTATGAAAAGAATAATACCAAAGAAAAAAGTAAAGTGTGTCACCTTCTTCAGGTAACTCGTAAAATCTAAGCATGGCTTCTTGAAGCCTTCTAAGATCCACGAAAATATTGTTCCACATTGTGTAAGGAAAGCCCTTATTCGAAGGTCTTATGGATTGTTTCTTACCTTTTCCCCTTGTCTTTGTTGCGCACGAAGCATAAAGGGAAGTTGGCATTGTGTCCTCAATGTGTAGGTATGTCCCAATGCAGGAGAACACATCTTCGTTTGTGGCCTTCTTTGCGAGCTTGACCTTGTGAGGAACGGGAAATAGGTTTTCCACAATGCCATGTTCTTTGAGGGCATCCTTTAGGAGTTGAAAAATAGCCTGATAGGCTTTGGTGCTGATTCCAGCCTCATCACAAGCTTGTTGAACATCATCATCATTAACCACATTTCTTAATTTACGCATAAGGACTGCATCCTTAATGTGCTTACCTCCAGGTGATTGTAAGATAGAAATAACGTCCTCGGTATTGAGACAACTAGTGAGAAGGTTGACTCGATTATCTTGGCTTGTTCCACCGCATGCCTCCTGCATGAATTTTCTAGCAACAAATAAACATAAATGTTAGAAAATAGTGTGAAGTAAGAATGCAGCATGCAAGTAAAGACCAAATCACCTTGTGGCTGTAACTCGTCGTTTGCGTGCTCCTCCGGAATATGCAAGAGTTTCAATGGATGAATACGGGCGTTTGCGTTCCCTTGCACCAAGGGGTATTTCTTTCAAGTATGTGATGGTGTTGGTAAGCTTCTGGATGTGGGACTCCTTTTCTTGCATTTGTTGTTCAAGACTTTTAACTACCCTCTCCGAAGAGGCAACACTCTCTTGTAATGCCGTCGTCTTGAGGTGAAGAGCTTGACATTCGTGCATCCACATATGCAAAGAAGCACCTGCACCCATACACAGCCGCTTGCAATAGCCTAACAAGCCTGCTTCTCCCCTCCCAAGAAATTAAAGAAATATGGAAAGGCTATTAAACGGTGGATGGAAGCGGCTTATAGGATCGTAAGGGTACAAATGGCCATCCACCCAAATGTCAGCATTGGTCTCACAAGCGGTGCGACGTTCCTGTGATGACCTTTGATCACCTTCACTAGTGGTCTTCGGTGCAAATGCCGTGGGTAAGCGAATATGTATTCTTTTGGTGTGCGGAGTACGTGGTGGTGGAAGCAAACCATTTGTAATGTCCGTGAGCACCATGGAAGCTGTTGCGTGAGGAAGCAAATGATGAAAAGATAGAGGGGGAAGGGTAGAGAGGCCGAGCAGGATGGGAGGAGAGAAGGAGGGAGGGAGGGGAGGGAGAGATTGGGGAGGAGGAGGAAGGTAGGGGCAGAGAGGGAGAGGAGAGGGAGAGGGAGAGAGGAGGGAGGAGGGAGGAAGGAGGAGGATGAGAGAACAAAATGTTTATTATTTTTTGGGGGAAAATATTTTTGAAAAAATGGACTTTCTAAGCTTGTGGGTTAAAAAATGGGTCAAAAAATGATTCTTGGATATGTATATATGTTGGGAGGGAGTTTTAAGTAAAAAACAAATAAAAATGAAATTTTTTTAAAAAGTCAAATTTTGACTCTTTTTGACCCACGGAATTGCTGATGTGGACACACCCCTATGCTTCCTTCACTTTAAAAAAAGCTAGAGAGAGAAAGCAACCTTTTAGGTCCACATCCTACATTTGTCTAAAAAAAAGGCTAGAAAAGCCTACTCAAAACTACCTTCTTCAATTCCCTTGCCCCCTAAACCCCACACAACATTAGCCTTAATCCCTAAAAATTAGGATTCCTTACAAGGCCCATGCAAGGTTCATATTTCTCCTAATGTGATTTATATTGAGTCGCCATTTGCCTTTTTGGTATTAAGTCTTGGACATGAGGTTAATTTATGCCTTATGATCTATTAGCACAATGTATGGTTATTCTAAGTCTGCCACTTTTACCAAGGTCTCAGAAGTTGCTCTTTCCCAATGATTCTTGGAGTAATAACTCTTGTGAGTTGTCTCAACTTCATCATCGTCCATGAAATGAACCTATTTAATTCCTCCTCTAGACTTGTAGCATCTAACAACGGTTTCATCACCTTGCTCACCATAAACATGTAATCCTTGTACATTTAAGGTCTCTCCTTCACCCTATATATGGATAGCTTTAATTTTCTTTCTCTTGATTATAAGTTTATAATCTCTTCATGGAACTCCCTCTTTGTTATGCCAAGGACCTTACCAAGGTAAACTCAACCTTATTGTTCAAAATCCTTTCCTCTAGAGCCTTTTTGAGATTTGTTGATGCCTCTATATTGGATTGGAGCTTGTAGGCCAGACCCTTTGCTTTAACTTTTGTTGCTTCCTTCTTCTTTTCTTTAGAAGCTTCCTGCATAGGCACTTTAGGTATAGGCATCTCTTGTGGAGAAAATGATATATGAGGCACTGTGTCTTTTTTGTCTCCACTTCTCATGGCCCTTTTTGAAGCTCCTTCATCTCCATTCTCATGCATGTGTGTCTCTTCAACAACGGCTTCATGAGCTTGACATTTGGCAATGTGTGCATGCATTGACAAAGAGTCTATGGGGCCATCTTAACCTGTTTCTAGCCTAATGCAATCTCCAGCTTCATGCAAAACCTCTTTAGTCATTTTACCCTTCATCGTAGATTTTATCCCACATGGCCGCAATTCAAATATCATTAGATACTTATTCTCAAACCTTGATTCCTTTTTGGCTAATTGGCTCTACCTTTATCCCATAGGTATCTACCTCAACCATTGAGATAGCATGGCTAGTAGCCATGTCCTCAACTATCTTCTTCATCCCTCCTTTGCCAAAGTTTGTGCCCAAGGACTTACTTGCTTCACTTAAGTGAATCTTGCTATCTTTAAAGAAAACAAGCGCCTTCATCAAAGCATCTTTAACACTAGAATGGTAACCTAATAGGACATACAAGTGTCCTCTCAGGGTTTTGGGAAAAATTTCCAAAACCATAGTAGATCCACTCATTTTGAAAAATCCTTTCATGAGCTTATAGTTCAATAACTACTACATATGGAAAATAAGAAACTTGTAATTTTTCTCATCCCCTGCTCACTACAAGCCTCCAAAGTTGATGGACCAGTGCATTTTGCCCAAAACAGCAATTTCTTACGGTTGATTGCATATAAATAAGAGTGGAGATTTTTGTAGGACATGAGATAAAATGCCCTGTTAACTTCAATGGGTTGGTGACCAAAACATATGGTTGCTTTTACCTCACTAATTTTTTTTTGGGCAAAAAAATAGGTACAAAAAAGTTGCATTTTTGTCATTCTGCGGACCTATCATCAAAGTTTCTATAGTCATGCTGAATACAGATACTATATACATGTTTTCTTAGTTCCCTTTGGGCCTCTGGACTCAAAAGGAGCCATGGAGCATGTCAAAAGGATAATGGATCTCTTACAATTGGAACCTTGGGGGCAATGATAAAGTGCTAAATACAGCAAACATGAAAAAACTGGGTTTAGCATTATGACCTCTAGAAACCCATAGAAACTACTCAATATCTAGCCAAGTTTGTAGTCTATGATTAGATATGGTCACTACCTACAACATACACACAATTGGCCTAAGAAACTAGCAATATTGAGAAAGTTATACTTGCTACTCTAAAATGTATCGTATTCTTCAGCAATCAAAAAACTCAACCATCATCATATACTATGCTATATAGCATATTAGGTCCCCCAAAACTCAAGGAAGATTAGCTTTATGTTATACATTACACTTACACAATCAAAATTGAATTTGGATATCAAGAAAGCCACCAAAAAAATCATAAAAGTGCTAATTTTGGCCAAAAAACAGGATTATGTAATTCTTGTAAATTGGTCATAACTTTCAATTTTAACACTTAGCTCTCCCTACAAGCATCAAAACATGTTGAGAACTATGAAGGCCTAACCTCTAGCCATCTAAACCTCACAAACATGAAGTTTAGAGTGGTATAGTTGCCAAAAATTGAAAAAAAGCCAAAAACAGGACCCGTTTTTTCACACAGTTTAGGTTCAAAAATGTTGTGCAAGAGTAAGGTTAATGGTGAGATCGATACTAAAAAAAAATGCTAAGTTTTTTTCAGCTCATACGGCAACTTTGTGGATATATAGCACCTAGAAATTCATTTTCATACTCTTCAAATAATTCAAGCAAAATGGTCACTTAACAGGACACAAAAGTATCCAAGGACATAAAAGTGTCCTGTTACCATTCTAGTGTTAAAACTTTCACAATCCATGCTTGCATGGTCAATACTGTCACACCATATGCATCTGTGTAAAAAACCTTCTTTGTTTTGAGGTCTTTTTCCTATAGATTGACCCAATGGTTGCCCCTTTTCCTCTAGCCTTGTAAGCTTTAACTTTAGCTCTTGTATTCCTTTAGCAATACCATCCAAATTAGATTCTTCACTCTTTAGAACCAAAATAACAAGCTTTATGGGAGTCTTAGGAACACTTGGGGCTTGAGTAGGGTTGACTATCATCTTGTCTCTTTGTTGTTGTCGCTTATAAGCTAGGAGTGACACTACATCTTCTACTGTGTAAGCATTGTCAATTTTGCTGTGGTTTGTGACTACGCATTTGTGAGCTTTATTTCAGATTTGAGTGCTTAAATCATTGTTTTTAGTCATTTTGACCATAGGAGAGTGTTCCTAGACTATAGGGCAACCTTTCTCCACTGATTTGTTACAATTTTTAGAACTTTTTCCATAATGGATTGTGATTTTGGTACCTTGTTGGATTGCAACCAGAGTTGGTAGGATAGTGCCCCTAGGTGTCTTAGACCTCCTCCTAAAGTTTCATTGCATTTCGAGTCCGTTCGAGTGCTAAAATGGCGTGATGACCTAGAGCTATGAGAAAGGACATAGGCAAATTTCCCTGATCTTTGAGTGTTGGTTTGCTTGTAGAGTTTTTATGTTTGCTTGTTAAGGTTCACTTCGTGAGATTGACAATCTCATAGAGTCTCTGTGCCCCATTCGAGTCACTTTCCCTGAGTATTGACATTATGTTAGTACCAAAAAGCTATGTTGCAGACGTCCGTCGCGGCGACCCGCTAACATTGGCGCCACGCAGGGGATATGATCCCTAGATGGTGAGTGACCTAGTGCGTATTTAGAGCGTTCTTTTCCGAAAGTTTGTCTTTCCATTCCATTTACACCTTAGCAGTGAAGCAGTTAGACACAAGGTTTCGTGCTTGATAGAGTCTAGAAGTAGAGGACTTGCTAGATCTATTCTTGAGAAGTAAAGAGGGTTGTGAGTGAGATAGCCAAAAACATTTTATTCTCCAATTTTCTCTATGCTTTCAGAGTGTTGTTCCGTTTTTCGTTTCGACTTTATTTTGTACCAATTTGTTTGTTTTTGGTTCATGTTTCATTTTGGTACTTAGGAGTAGGGTAAGTAGAAACTACCACCATCAAATTTGGGCTAAAGATTGAGGGAAAAAAGGGTGAAAACCATATTTTGGTCAAAATGACTGTAACTCTGAAATTGTGAAAATTTGATGGTAGAGACCTCAAAAGTGATCCAAATTCAAAAATTTGTGGATCAAACGCATCAACAGACTCTCTAGAAGCAATCTAGAAAGTCTGACAAGATTCTGTGGAGGAACTGGATCGCGATCCATGTACCCCAGAGATCATTTTTGGTGAAAAGTGATTAGTGACATTGTGCATCAGTGGGAAAGTGCTTTGATCAAGTTTTCTTGAAAGAAAAAGTCAAAAATCACATCAGAATTGACAGTTTGGGCAAAAACAGCAAAAACAGGCATTGTAGACACAAAATTTGGGATTTCTCACCTTTTTGGGATCCAAATTCAAAAAGGGCTGAGAACAGGGAATAGAGAACCTACAGAACAAAATTTATGAAAAAAATATTGTCAACAAACATGGATCGCGATCCATGTACCTTTTTTACATTTGGGGCTGATATTTGACAAGTACATCCCTGATAACTAGTGGAACAACTTTGCCAAAAGGGACCATGTCAAAAAATTGAAAAAAGTTGGTCAAAATAGCCAAATACAAAAACTACTCAAAAACCGCAAAGCAGACAGAAAAACTCACTTTTGACTAGGAAAAAGTTGTCCAAATCCAAAAAATTTGATACCATAGCATCCAATAAACATGTTAATTCTGATGGTACCAACAAATGTCAGTTTGGCTTCCAAACATGGATCGCGATACATGAACCTCATGAAAAATTTTTGGCTGAGATTTGAGCAGTGGATAGCTGAGACATGGACAAACACTTTTCCCCAAAAGAACCAAATGCAAAAAAGTTGTGAAAAGTGGTTAAAAGAGCCAAAAATAGAACATTGTCAAAACTGTCACAGCAGACTGTAGAAGTCAAATTTGGTAGGGCAAAACTTATCCAAATTTAAAAAGATTTGTGGAGCAAGCTACAAACATCACAAGCTATCAGCACACCAAAAATTCAGATCCAAAAGTGGTGGAACATGGATCACGATCCATGTACCCCTAAGAAAATTATTGGATAGAAACTTTTCCAGCAGAGACCATTGTGAAAAAAAGTCCCCAAAGAAATTTTGTCGAAAAGGCTCAAAAATTGGGTCAAAAGTGTCAAAAACACTTCAAGGTGAAAACACCCTAAAACAGACCTGTGAATTGACTTTTACCTGACCTAAACAAGTCCAAATCGTACAAAAACCATATAGCAAGGATTAGTGAGCCAAGGGCAAGCTGTGTGCCAAGTTTCAGTACATCTTGACACATAGGTACATGGATCGTGATCCACATTCCTTTGTCACAAACTCATACCATATTTGCACCATATCTAGAGCCCATCAAAGGGAGTCTAGTGGTCTTTTCAAAATTGAATTTGGATACCAAAAACCAAACCAAAAGCTTAGAACTGCCAAGTATGCTGACAAAGTGTCAGAACTGACCTAACTTTCATTTAGCCTTGCATATTCTTTCAGTAAAGTGTTATTGAACCTTACTAGTTTACTTTTCAGTTTGTAATTAGGGAAGAGCTTTGTGCCCCTTCATTCCTCCTAGTAGTTGGCCTC
The DNA here is from genome assembly GCF_014529385.1 of Adiantum capillus-veneris. NCBI lineage: Eukaryota > Viridiplantae > Streptophyta > Polypodiopsida > Polypodiales > Pteridaceae > Adiantum > Adiantum capillus-veneris. Next base: position 81,295,589 of record NC_140945.1, read on the forward strand.
ACACCTGGCCTCGCACCTAATGATAGCACATTGTATGAGAGAAGAATGATGAATGCAAGGCTATGGCTATGAAGATTTTATGCTTCTCTGTGTATTCTGTGTTCAGTTTCCATTCAGTACCCTAATTCTATTCTGAACCTATTCAAGTATTGAAATTTTTTTGATTCTGGGAGGTGATGATGTAATGCTTTAATGGTTGATTTAGTCGTAATTCCCACTCCCTGTATGCCTCAATAACACTTGGCGATCCTGCTGATTGTAGAGCAAACTTTGATCAAAGAATTAATGGGCAATGGGGTCTAGTTGGGGCATATGGGGTTGTGAACCTGAAGATTTTCTGCAAGCATTCTCTAATTGGAAGTCAGAAGAGGAAGAACAGGAACATTACAACCTGATTTTCCTTCAGGAGTATTTTCCCAAATTGCCTGGTGATTTAAAGCTTCAGGTTGTTTCCAAGGTTTAGCACAGTTTTTGCCTTTTGGATTAGTGAATGGTCCAATCAGTTTGGTTAATTGCACTAGTAGACAACTCAGAATTTTCCTCAAGATCACAAGTAGAAGGAGACATATATGAGTGATTCAGGGGATGAACCATTAAAACTCTCCTATGGCACCAAGTTTTAGAGAAGGAGATATGAATCATGGCTAGAATCTACTTCAGAGATCAGGGGGTCATGCAGGGGAAGAAATTCCTGAAGTAGGAGCAGTTACAGGTTTGCCACCAATTCTTGAAGGAACAGGACCTTGAGAGACCAGCAACACAAGTGGAGACCAACAACAGGAGGAAGGGGAAACATCTTCACCTCAGCCAACAGTGCAGGGAAGCAACCCAACTCCTGAAAGAGTCATCTATCAGTTAGTTGGCATTCAGGCAATCCATCAGTTTTTGAGGGCAAGGAGGCAACTGCAGGTTCCTAAACCACCACTTTTACCATTGTTGAACTTCAACCCTTTGGGGGGTCCACAAATTCAACAAGTACCCGTTATGGCACAACCACCACTCAACCCCAAAGTAGGGGCAACCAAATTCAGTGGGAAAGACTCCCAGGATGGTGACAGTGCTGTGGGACTGCTTGAGACAAGATGGTCTGCTTGTGGATGTATGTACTTTATAATGATGATATCAAGAAGAAGCATTTTGCAGGAACATTACAGGGAAAAGCCATGTCTTGGTTCATGCAGTGTGGTACTGCTGCATTCCCTAATTATGATAACTTAAAGATCAGATTTCTGGCTAGGTTCAAACTAGAGAAAACCCTTGAAGATGTTCTAAGGAAAATCAAAAATATAAAGCAAAATGATTTGTTGGCGGAAGACTATGCCCAGCAATTTAGAAACTTGATGAACAGGTTGCAAGCCAATCAAAGACCCGCTTGGGAACAATTGGATGACTATTTCTGTAGAGGTTTGAGGGAACAATTGAAGAGTGCCATTGCAGGTCATGCTCCTCTTACCCAACCTCAAGATTTTGGGAACATTGTGGATGCAGCTATGAGAGTTGAAAGAAGATATGGCACCACTGAACAAAAGAAGAGTAAGAAGAAGAAGTCCCAACAGGACTCCAATTCAGAAAATGAGGATTCAGATTCAAATTCAAATTCAGATGGTGATGAGAAAATAGATTCTAATTCTGATCAGGACACAGATTCCGAGGATGAGAAAAAGGACACATGGAGTGCCAAGAAGAAGAAGAAGAAGAAGGCCAAGAATAAAGGATCAAAGTCAAAGAAACACAAAAGCAAAGGCAAAGCCAAGAATAGTAAGTCTGAACTTAAGGAACCAAACGATATCAGTAAACAAATTTTGGATAAATTGAAGGAGATGCAGCCACAATCATTTTCTAGTCCTGCCAGATCACCATTTTGTCAGGTATGCCAAAGACCTGGACATGAGTATGATAATTGCTATTATAACCCCAATTTTAGAGGAAGAAGACCAGCACACATTTTAGCAAAGATGGAATCAGGTGCTAATGTGGTTGCACCACAACCCTTCAGGGGTAGATTTCAGAATTCAAATCAACAAAGGCCATTCCAGCAAGGGAGTTGGAAAAATGGGCCAAGGTTTCAGCAAACCAACAATCCAATGCAACCATGTGACTATTGTGGTGCAACGAGACACGTGCAAGGACCTGCATGTGAGATGTGGTGTAAGCATAGGAATGAGAGAGGTATTCCAATTGTGAATTTCAATTCCATAAATGCAGGCGCTATTCTTCCAATGATAGTAGAAAGAAATCACCAACTCCGGTAAATGCAGTGTTTTTGGAAGAGATTGACACTTCATATGAAAAACAGGGCAGTCAACCATCAGAACCTCACAACAGACTGTTTATTGAGGAAACAGGAGGAAAGTTACCAAAACCATACACTGATTCTGTACACACTTCTCAGTGTGATTGCTCTCATTGTATTCAAATTGAGGAAGTGTTTGACAAACCACAGGAAGTGCAAACTTTAGCCATCACAAGATCCAAGGAAAAGTTGCCACCACAGGAAAAGGAGCAAGGAAAAGATGTTGCACGCCCTATTGATTGAAAAGCTCAGGAGAAGATTAGGAGAGGAGTCTTATGAGAGATCCAATCTAATTAAAAACCGGACAAAGCAGCAGATTTTTGGCCCCCAGATTCAGTTCAGAAAATCTGGGAGAAGATGGGCAGTAAGCAGTCAGATTCTGCATCACTGCTGCATTCCTTAAAGCCAGATAATTCAGTGAAATCTTCTACCAAGGGGTTATCTGATGACCTTTTTGAAGCCCTTATGGATGCCCCAATTTCAGTCAAAGTGGGACAGATCTTAAAACTGGTCCCCGACTTCAGTCAGGTGTTCCTCAGGAAACTGATAGATGAAGCTAAAGGAAAGAAATTACCACAGGAAGAAATGGGACAGACATAGCCATCTAGCACATATTGATTCTGGAGATGTAGCACCAGTGGATGTAGACTACAAAGTTCGAGTGATCAACATTTCCATTGCGAAGGTGTACTTGTCAGATGTGTTAGTGGATGGAGGTTCAAGATTTAACATTCTTCCTGAATCAGTGTGTAAGAAACTGAAATCAACCAATTGGGCACTTGCACCATTTCAAGTGAAAATGGCAGATCATAGGAGACTGCAACCTTTGGGGATTCTTAGGAACCAAACCATAAGTGTTGCAAGATTAATTTTCATTGTGAACTTTGTGATTCTCAGACTCGAAGAAACAACCTGTTCCTACCCAATGATCCTGGGAAGACCATGGTTAAGGACAGCTAAAGTCAAGCAACTTTGGGGTGCAGACACCATTGTGATCAAACAGGGTAAGAAGAAGGTTAGGATGTAGATGATACCTAGGAAAACAATCCCACCAGGTTTTAGACCTTTGTATTGAGAGGGCATTTATATGGGGGAAGCAATTGAAGAAGATGAGGAAGAAGAGTTTCTTCAAAGGAATGAGACAGTTATGCCTATTTTTGAGGTTGATGTTCAAAAAAATGCAGACACAGTTCACAATCAAGACCAGTCACCTAATCCAAAACTGACAACGAACAATAGAAATGTTTCGGGGATTTCAGCTTCCATCAGAAATTCATAAGAGGAGCATGAAGCATTAGAAGCAATTAAACATGTAGAGCAGATCTTTGATGAGCAAATGGTAAAGAGCTCAAGAGTTAGGGAAGATGATTTGGAAGACATGAATCTAGGAGAGGACAGAGACCCCAAGATAGTTAAAGTGTCCCACTGAATTGGACATGAACTTCAAAGAGTCATTGAAAACCTTGTTAAAGGAGTTTAAAGATGTTTTTGCTTGGTCTTACACTGATATGAAGGGAGTAGACCCAGCAGTGTGTCAGCATAGGATCAATTTAAAAACTGATGCAGTTCTAGTCAAGCAACAGAGGTATAGGATGAACCCCAATTATGCAAAACAGGTGAAGGAGGAGATTGATAAACTTCTAGAAGTAGGTTTCATTTATCCAATGGATAAAGTAACCTAGTTGTCACCCATTGTGATGGTGCCAAAGAAGAATGGCAAGATCAGAATTTGTGTGGTATTACAGGAAATTGAATGCTATCATCATTATCAATCCATTCCCATTACCTTACTGTGACACAATGCTTGATGCAGTTGTTGCAGGGAAGGAGATGTACAAGTTCTTGGATGGATTTAGTGGATACAATTAGGTCGGTATGGCTTTGGAAGACGGGGATAAAATAGCATTCATAATAGAATGGGGAGTCTATGCTTCCACAGTTATGAACTTTGGCCTTAAAAATGCACCACCAACATTTCAAAAATGGATGATGGAGGTTTTTGCTCCTTACCTGACAACATTTATGAAGGTTTTTCTGGATGATTTCAGTGTGGTTTTAGGAAGTAAAACTGAACATTTGCGTCATTTGAGATTATGTTTTCAGAAATGCAGGGAGACCAGGATGTCACTCAACCCTGCAAAATGTGCATTTGCAATGAAAAGGGGTATTTTGTTGCGACACATCATCAGTAAAGAGGGCATTGCCATTGATCCAAGAAAGTGGAAGCTATTTTGAAAGCACATGCTCCTAAAACTGTTAAGCAACTTGTGAGGTTCATTGGACAGGCTAAATGGCACACCAGGTTTCTCAGCTACCTGGCTCATGTGTGTTTACCCTTGACATACGTAACAAAAAAGAATGTCGAGTTTGCATGGAAAGAAGAGCAGGAAAGGGCTTTTACATTGTTGAAGAAAATGCTAGTAATTGCACCTATCTTGATTCCTCCTTACTAGAAAAAACCATTCCACTTGTTTGTGGATGCCTCTCATTCAGCTATTTGTGCAATCTTGATGCAGGAAGCTGAGAAGGGTTGGTTTAAACCAATCTATTATGCAAGCAGGGTGTTATCTTCTGCAGAGAGGAACTATTCAATGACTCAAAGGGAATGCCTTGGGATGATCTTTGGACTTCAAAAGTTCAGGCATTATTTGCTAGCTAATCAGGTGACAACTCATGTAGATCATCAAGATTTGGTCTACTTGGTAAATAAACCTAATTTGTTAGGGAGACTGGCTAGATGGGTATTGTTGACGTAGGAGTTTGATTATTCAGTCATTCATAAACCAGGCCAAGAACACGTTATTGCAGATTACCCAAGTAGATTGGCTACATGTGAAGTTCCCAATCAGTAAATTGATGATGGGACACGAACCCACAATCTCCTTCTTGTTAACGGGTCGCCACGACAAACGTCTACATCATAGCTTTTTGATACTAACATAATATCAATACTCACGGAAGTGACTTGGATGGGACACGGAGACTCTTTATCGTCAATCTCAAGAAGTGAACCTAAACAAGCAAACACAACAACTCTTCAAGCAAACCAACACTCAATGATCAGGGAAATCTACCTATGTCCTTTCTCACAGCTCTAGGTCATTATGCCATTTTGGCACTTGAACGGACTCGAAATGCAATGAAACTTTAGAAGGAGGTCTAGGACACCTAGGGGCACTATCCTATCAAGCCTGGTCGCAATACAACAAGGTACCAAAATCACGATCCATCATGACAAAGGTCCTAAAAAGTGCAACAGAACATGCCAGAAATGTCGTCCTATGGTCTAAGAACACTCTCCTATGGTCAAAATGACTAAAAACAGTGGTTTAAGCACTCAAATTTTCAAGTAAGATTCACTAACACGTAGTCACGAACCACATCAAAACTAACAATGCTTACACTAGAATGAAAGAGCAAAGAAAGAGGTACACAATGCAAGTTTTGGAATTGAAAATTGATTACCCATTCATTAACTGCAATGATTACAAGTTGGAGCAACTCGTGGCTTGAGCGTACATTTTTAGAGCTCCCTCTTCTCTCAAGATAAGCCTCTTTCACATCAAGGTTATGACCTTTATACCTAGGGATTTCTAAATGGCTAGTGGCCGGCTCACACAGACCTTTACAAATATCATTACAACTCAGGGAACTGATCCACTACTCTGTAATGGGGATTTACACAGAGTATTACCACACTAGCTCAAAAAAATAATATAGTACAAATGTGGTGTCTCGCTACGTGTCCGACTAATTGGGCACTCGTTCGGTTTGTCCTCAAACACTACGTTACATAAACTTCCTCAAATATGTCACCATTTAAGAAAGCAGTAACAATGTCTGATTGATGTACATCCCAACCAAAATGAGCTACCAATGCACATAGAAAACACAGAGTAGTCATACGACAAGTGGGAGAAAAAGTCTCTTCATAATCTATGAGTTGTTGTGCATAACCCTTTGCAGCATGTCGAGCCTTATGGCGATCGATCTCACCATTCGGCTTGCGTTTCAACTTGTAAACCCACTTCATACCAATGGCCTTTTTTCCTGGAGACAAATCATATAAATTCCATGTGTCATTTTCTATGAATGCATCATATTCTGATTGCATGGTAGCCATCCAATTTTTTGAATTATGTGCTTCATCAAAAGACAGAGGCTCCCCAACATCATGTAAGCTAGACACAGTCAAAGCATAACAATGATAACATGCATGGCTAGAGCCTAGACGAGTATGACTAGACAAAGGTGCATCCAATTTACTGTCACGCAATGTATGCACAACCATTTTGGTATACCTCTAGCCTGCTCATTTTCAACCCTTTCCTCATCAAGTACATCATGTATATCTGCATCAGTAATAGGCTGATCTGTAACATTTTCGGAAACCCCCATAGGCTGTACATTTGCCTCATTGGAATTTACATTCGGACTTCCACCACTGAAAAGAGGCAACAAAGTGTCATAAATGTCTTGTGAGCTTACATTACTGTTTCTAGTACATGATAGCAAGGGCTGAACAGAATCTTCCAGAAACACTACATCCCATGAAACCAGAATATGCTTTGTTTGCGGATGATACAACCTATAACCTTTGCTTACAGTACTATAACCAACAAAAATACATTTGACAGCCTTATCATCCAATTTTCTGCGATGTGTTTGTGGCATCAAAGCATATGCCAAACAGCCAAAAACACGCATGTGCTCAATAGAAGGCTTTCTATCATGCCATGCTTCATATGAAGTAATAGACCACAAAGCTTTTGTAGGACACCTGTTAGGTACATAAGTGGCACACATGATGGCCTCAAGAAAAAAAGAATGCGACAAAGCTTGACTTTTGACCATACATCGTGCCATTTCCGTAAAGTGACCTATTTTTCCTCTCAGTAACACCGTTTTGTTGAGGTGTATAAGGCATTTTACATTGGTGTTTTATCCCACGACTAGCCAGAATGCATTAAATTCATGAGACATATACTTCCCCCCTCGATCGGAACAACGGAGGGTGCCCATAGTACATTTTGAAACATTTTTAGCCATAGCCAAAAATTGTTTGAAGCACATAAAAACTTTGGACTTCTCTTTAAGCGGAAATACCCATGCATGCCTTGGAGTAATCATCAATGAAAGCACGAAGTAAAGGTAATTGCCCAAGGATGGAGTTTGCATGGGCCCACAAACATCACTATGCACAAGCTTGAACCTGCATGTGGCCCTAACTGAACCATCCTTTGGAAACTTAGAACACTGCATTTTACCCAAAATACAGCCCTCACAAACATGTTTGAGAGGTGCTTTAAGAGGTGGCAAAGAATCAACGATATGAGATTTCTGCAGACGCAGCAAATTGGCAAAATTCAGATGACCAAAACGTGCATGCCAAAGTTTTGCATCTGAAATAGCCCTTGAATCTGCAACTACATTTGCAAAAAAAATTCCACACTTGTCATACAAAGTGAGCTTATATAGTCCACGACACAAAAGGTTAGATGCAACAATTTCATCACCAAAATTGAGATAATGAAATGTACATCTATCGTTCACAAATTTGACTACAAGTCCAAGTATAGCAAGTGCAGATACAGACAACAGATTCTTCTTGATCCCAGGTACATAAAGTGCATCGACAAGTGTGAAAGAACTACAATTTGTAGCAGTAAGCACAATCTTTCCAACTCCCTGAACTGGATAAGAGGCATTGTTGGCACAAGTGATTGAATTCCCATGAGGGATAGACTCGAGAGAGGTGAAGAATTCACGATGTGAGGTAATGTGCTTTGTAGCACCACTATCAAAATACCACACATGTGAATCTGCAGTGACTGACATGCATGCATCAGGGACAATAGGATTATAAGTGCATTCTGCAATAAAATACCATTTTGCATCAACATCAGCGTCACAATCTCCTTTCACAGAAGACTCAACAATGGCTGCATTTATAGCGGAACCAGCATTTGCAGTGGAACCACCCTCTTTCTTCTTAGCCTCTTTGGCCTTCAACTGAATACACTGCTTGATCAAGTGATCATTAGCTTTACAATAATGGCATTGCATCTTCTTTTTCCCCTCATCACCAGAATTGAATTGGTACCAGCAGAAGCATTAGGAATAGAATTTTTGCCACTCGCAGCAGAACCATAAGAAGTGGCTGCATTGTTGTTACCACCCTTTCTTTCAGAAGCAATAAAATCTTGTTCAACTACACGCTACCTAGTCTTGTTTTTTTTGGAAATGACTCTTGCAACAGCAATGTGCATAATGCATCAAACTTGAAAACTTCAAGATTTCCTTGGGTCATAAGTCTCCAAGTACTAGCAAAAGTCTGGTAAGAATCTGGTAAGGCATCAAGAATAGTCTGCACAAGGGAACTGTCTAAAATGACTTCACTTGTAGAAATAAGTTGCTCATAGATATCCTTGACACCATCAAGGAAAGTGTCCATATCATCTTCCTCATGCATAATCTTCGATTCCAGCTCTTTATGCAGCAAAGAAATTTTAGCCTCATTGTGGCTTTCATAAAGACTTGCTAGAAAATCCCAAGCCTGTTTTGCAGATTTTGTTGAACAAATGTGAGGAGTAATGGTGCACTTCACAGACAACGCAATCACATGAGCCTGTGCATCCGTTACATATTTCAATGAGCTTGTTCTACCGTAGGCAAAACAACTCTAATAGAAAAATTCTTGCAGCAAGACCTGCAACATCCTCAACATTGCCAACATCCTCAGAACCAAGACGTACATCAATTCCATGCACAGTATTCTAGACGCCCTTTGACAGAAGAACATGTTGCATCATGTAAGCCCACATAGGGTAATTATCCCCAATTCATCCTCAGCAGTAGCAAACATCTTGAACACATATGTGTTGGTGTCAACCATGGAAAATGCCTGCACTTGATGTGAAAACTGCCTGAAATGAGGATAAACTGATTGAGACCAACACGTACTATATAGCACAACCCATAGTAGATTGTATGGGACCTATTATGTAGTATTTGGCAGTGACAAAAATTATACACAAAATGCCAAATTGCCTGTGCAGGTCTGGCTGTAGTGGAACGGAGGCTGAAATGAACCCAAAGCAAAAATCTAAGCAAACTCAAAATCTACAAGCTTTTTTGAAATTTTTGTCGACCTATAAACGCTCACCAAATCTCACAAAAGTCGGAGAAAGTGAGGAGGGGTTTGCTGGAGCTAATCGCGACTAAGCCCGGGAGGATGCAACCTGCTTTGATACCAATTGTTGGAATTAGGGTTGTAAGGAAATGCACACAGCTTGGAGAAGATGAAGGAATCTCAAGGCACACAATAGAGAGTGTGTTACTTAGTGTGCAATGGAAAGATAGATAGCCATATAGTGATGGCATATATACAATGCACGGGGAAAAAACCTCCTAAAGAGGGAAAAAATGCCCCGGCGGTCCTAGTGTGTTCACACACATCACTACCACATGTATATGGTAAAAACCAAATGGAGTTGAAGTCCCAAGGGTGAATATTATAGGGGTGGATAAGCAGGATGTCTAGATTTTGGCCAATAAGAGGGCAAGAGTTGAGAGAGAAACAGAGCCCGAAAAGGAGGCCAGAGCTTGCAAGGACAAAGAGAAGGTGTATGGGGGTAGAGATCAACCTAAGAGACTAGCAAAAGAAGGAGACGATGCATAATCAAGCAAGAAGATTTCCAATTAGGACGTGGCTATCCCGAGTACAACCTAGTAAGTGATGTTCATAATCAAAAAGCACACATTACTTTTGGTCAGTTGTTGGCTTTCAGTCCAAAATTGAGGAGGCAGTGGTCTAGAGTGTTAGCACAAGGCTACCGAGAGTTAGGGGGAATGTGCACGCGGTGTAGAACATGGCCTTGAGGGTAGGTAGCAGCTGATGTTCTTTCTTTGGTGGATGCGGTCATTGAGAAAAGGATGCAGGTGAAATCCTATACTGACGGTGGAGCGCAAGTGTGTGTCATGGCAGAAGCTGCCATGAAAGAGACAGGCGTCAAGGCGATAGTCAAATGGAATGTGCAAATGAGGATGGCTAACCATACCAAAGCTAGGTGTTTGGGTGTGGCTCAGGATGTGAAGGTCAAGTGATGGGCATAGGGTGCTTGATAGACTTCTTTGTGATGAATTCAAGTGATAATGCTTATCCAATCGTTTTGGGTAGGCCGTGGCTCTTGGCACTAGGTGCTAAACAGGATTGGGAGAGCAAAGTGTTCACTTTGCCTAACAAAGAGAAGGGGATACAGATTATGCTAGATTTGAAGACCAAGAAGAGCAGATCTCGTCTTATGGCAGCTAAAGATGAGGAAGACATGACAAGCTACAAGAGAGAGACAGAGACGGCCTATGATGAAGGATACACTAGCACAGAGGAAGAGGAAAGCAAGGAGGATTTGTTAAACATTAATACAAATCTATTTGGAGTCACCATTGAGGATTTGCACTGTTGACCTTGTCAAAGACGAAGTTTGGGGTGAATTTTTGTCTTGCTTCTCCGATGATGTGATGATAGAGCAGATGATAGAAGGGCAAATTGAGGTAGATTGTGAGAGTGAAGTGCCACTTCTAAAGTTGGGAGATGATCAGCTTGCCTTGGTCTATGGTGAACCGGTTGGAGATTTGGCGGAGCATGTTCTTGAGGCTAAAGAGCGGGGTATGGAACCAGTCTTCAAACCAATGAGAGAGTCTTCAAATACCAATTTACAGAGAAAAGCGTTATGCTTAGCCATGCAGCAGGTGGGGGAAAATGGCAAGGTACTAGAGCATGGTGTTGTGCTATTGATGAGTATGCTATTAAAGGTTGCTTTGCAAATATCTTTACATGGACCTCAAGGATTTCTTGGTGTGGATCATGCTATACAGTTTTTTTTATGAGGCGGTTCGAGTATGGTTGATGAAGAACCATCCTATGAATGGCTTCAAGGGAGGATCATTCGAGTCATTCCATGGCCTATGGATGAGGTCAAAGAAGTGGGTATGCATGTTTTGCTGCTAGATAGGAAAGCAGCAAGGGATCATGAGGTGAGGTAACAGGAGGAACAAGTGGGGAAGGCTAACCTAAGTTTTCTGGATAGGGAGATGCAAAAAGGGAGCTGGGTGATGAAGTATGAGAATTTCAAGTCTAAAAAGAAGTGGAAAGGTCTGTACAAAGTGCAAAAGGCCTTTTCTGTAACATTTAATGCCCTAATAACTTATGTGTAGCGGAAATTAGCATGAACATAGTGGGCATTTCATTAGAATAGATTCATAATGAGAATTACAAGAGTGCTTGGGTGGAGAGAGCAACAAAAAGCATAAAACCTAGTTAGATAGCATCAACAATACTTTCAAAATAGAGAGAAATTAAGCTATTGACAACAGTTGAGGACCGGATTTGCATGGAGCGGGTCCCCCCTCCAAAAGGCTTTGTATTATGGTTTCTCCCATCAAGAGAGACATTTTACAATACAATTCTTTGTGTTCCTTCAAGACTAGCTAGTGCAATGAAAATGGAAGCTTCATGCACTAAGCAAAACACTTAATCAAACACAACTTGAATTATCCCCGTTCTCAGACCCAAGACCTCACACACCTTCGAAGATGGTGAGAGCTAGCAGGGTATGAGAGTAGATTGAGAGGAAGAAGGAGTATCTTACGAGAAAGATGTACATCTCCTCACATAATCACTCATATTAGCATAGCTTAGCTTAGTAATTAGCTTGGTAGAGAAGATGAGCATGCATTGAAGCTTGGCTCTTGGTTGGATTTGCATCCACATGCCAAGAGAGTGTTGATGTAGGCTTCTATCTCACAAGCTTGGAGTAGGTGATGAGCTCTCCATTAAAGCTTGGGAGGAGATAGAGTATTCTTTCTTCACACATGGTCAAGTGTGAGTATGTGTGTGTCAATGCCAAGCAAAAATCAGTCCCCCTCTCTCTCTTGGGCGAGCCCTTCCTGCTAAATTGGTCTGGCTTTTGCCTCATTGGACCTTCCCAAGTCAAGCCAATGGGTGTAAAGCAGCATAAGTGATAGCATTCTGACATGTGTCCCCCTTTCCCCTTTTGTGAGAGCTTTAGGTAATTAAATAATTAAACTAAACTCTCATTGGACCCCTTTGCCTCCTGGCCAATAGGGATCAGGCAAGCCATTGGGCTCCTGAATGCTCATTGGACCCCTTGGGAGACTGCCCAATAGTCTTCTAGGAGACTTAATTCTCATTGGTTTCTTTTATTAAATGTTTTTAAATTAATTAAACTAGATTTACTCTAGCTTAATTCTCATTGGTCCACTTCAAGGGTCTTCCAATAGGAATTGGGCACACATTTTGTGGGCATCTGGCCTAGGGAGCTGACATGTGTCCCTAATTCCCTTTGTGTAAAGGGAGCCTGTGTGTGTGTGGCTTTCTCTCTCATCCCCTACTAAATGGGCTCGCCCCCTCCTTTGTAGGCTTTGAAGAAGACTTTTGTACACACACTAAGCATCCAATTTTCCCTAGGGTTGACCTTTTGGACACAACCTTTGAATTTTGGAACCTTAGCATTTTGGAAGTCTTAATGGGCTGAACCTTAGGGTCTTTTTAGCCCATTGTTGCACATGGCTCTTTTGCAGATGGCCCCCCCCTTTGGATCCCTATTTTCCCTCCTTTGGATCCCTACTGTGGCCGGTCTGCTAGCTTAACCAATATTCTAACTTTTTCTCCCCTGGCCTTCCCCACATTAAATGATCAGTTTAATATGAGAAAATCATTTAGGAGAATTAGATATTGATTATTATGACATTACCTCTCTCTTGAAATCATAGTCATCCTCGACTATGGTGTAGAGAAGATAAAGCATGTTCATGAGTCCTTTTCTTAGCGGGTGGAGGATCCCTATGTTACCCTACGACATCATTCCATAATGGATGACTAGTCCATTTGGCGCTTGAGAACCTGAGGCTGCCGCAAGCATGTCTGCACATCAGTCCTATCAGTCTTCCATAGTAGAGTGACAAGCTCTACTTGGTGTTTGGGAGACGTTGTCTCCACAAACTTGATCTAAGCATGCATACTACTTCATTTTTGGTGCATAAATAAAGAAAAAGAGAGTCTTATAAGACAAAAATTTTGTTCATTTTTAACATTTTGTACATTTGCTTACTCTTGGGAAGCATTGTAAGCATTGACAAGGTTTAGGTTATCCTTTAATTGTATGCCTTACATCCATCTAGCATCTTCAAAAGGATAATTCTTAAACTTAATAAGATATCGTCGGATAGTCTTACCGCCTCTTAATACCTTGTCTTCATGTCGGAGAATGGACTCGGGCTGCAGCACCTCCTCTTGGTCCTCGATCTCCGGTGGGTCTTCAATAGTTGGTTCTTGAGGTGGCTCTCCTTTGTAAGGCTTTAATAGGCTCACATGAAAAGCATTGTGTATGAGCCAATGATTGGGCAACTTAAGTTGATAGGCCATGTCATTGATTGGCCTAAGAATCTAGAAGGGACCATAGTACCTTTTATCTAGTTTAGCATAGTACTTTTGGTGGCCCGCAGGATTCTTGCCCGTTGTGTGCCTTAATCGAGCCTTGGGAAACTTTAACAAGACCCAATCGTTTTCTTTAAAGGCTTGGGCTCTTCTGTGCTTGTCAGCAGCAGCCTTTTGCCTTTGCTGTGAGATAGAGATAGCATCTTTAATCTTTTGAAAATATTCTTGTAGGTCTCGGCTATACTCATCTGCAGCGAAGATCTTCCCATGTACCTTAAGTAGCAAGGGACTTTTTGATCTTCCCTCAATTACCTCGAAAGGTGCTTTTTCTGTGGAAGTATGTACAGTGTTATTGTAAGCATACTCCACTAAGGGTAAGTACTTCTCCCATTGGGATCTTTGATCTACTTCTGTTACATAGGCTTTTAGTAGATCGAGAATTGTTAGGTTAGCTATTTCACTTTGGCCATCCGTTTGTGGATGATAGGCCGAAGAGAAATTTAGCCTTGTCCCTAAATTCTCAAAGAGACCCTTCCAGAAATTACTGGTCATTCTAGGATCTCTATCTGACACTATGGACATTGGCAAGCCATGATATTTGAAAATTTGTGAAATGAAGAGGGTTGCCATTTGATGGGCTTTGATAGTCTTTTTGACAGGTATAAAATGAGCTTGTTTACTGAACCTGTCTACTATCGTCCATATTCCCGTATTCCCATGGATAGACTTAGGCAATCCAAAGATAAAATCCATGAATATGCTCTCCCATGGTGAATTAGGGATTGGCAAGGATTGAAGCAATCCAGGTTGCTTCCCTCTATCAAATTTTGTCTTTTGACATACCACACATTTGGAAACATACTCTTGTATGTTCACTTTCATGGTAGGCCAATAGAAATATTGTTTCCATTCCCTTTAAGGTAGACTGAATCCCTCTATGCCCCGCATACGGGGGAGCATGAGATTCATACATTACTTTCTCACGCAGGGAGTTAGTAACGCATAGTCTATTGCCATAGAGAAGATAACCATCTTGTAAATTAAATGGTTCTTCTTTCTTCCCTAATGCAAGGGATTAAATCACATCTCTAAAATCGGGATCAATAGCATACTCATCTATCATTGAAGATAGATCATTGTGAGTTGCTATGGAAACCGCATTCACTCTCGGTCGTCTTGAGAGTGCATCGGCTACTTGATTATGCTTGCCAGCAATGTGAGCAATATGAAAATGAAATTGTGAAAGGAAATTTGCCCACCTCATTTGTTTGTCGGAGAGCTTGGTCTGTGTCATGAAGTACTTAAGACTTTGGTGATCCGTTCGCAGAATGAAAGGAGTCCCCAATAAATAGTGCTTCCATGAGTCTAAGGCATGTAGAACTGCAAGGAGTTCCTTTTCGTATATGCCTAGAGCTTGCTCAACAGGGTCGAGCCTTCGGCTCTCATAGCCTATGGCGTGCCCTTCTTGGAGCAAAACAGCTCCAAGGCAATCACCACAAGCATCACATTGGACCTCAAATGGTTTTGAGAGATCCAGTAGTGTAAGCACAGGTTGAGAGATAAGCTTTTCTTTAAGCTTTTCGAAAGCATTGTTCTCCTTAGCAGACCATGTATACCTAACGCTTTTCTTTGTTAGGTCATGTAATGGTCCCGCAATTTGTGAGAACTTTTCTATGAAGCGTCTATAGTATGCACACATACCTATAAAGCTTCTTAGTTCATGAATATTCCTTGGTTTAGGCCATCCTTTTATTACCTCTAACTTGGATGGATCCATTTGGATGCCATCTTGAGAGATAATGTGACCTAAATACTAAATCTCTTGCAAGAAAAATTCACTTTTCTTTCGATTAACATAAAGTTTATTCTCTCTTAAAACTTGAAATATTACCTGGAGGTGTTGCTTGTGTTACTCCAATGAATTAGAGTAGATGATAATATCATCAAAGAACACTCCAGTGAAGGTTCGATGAAGCCTGAACAGCTTCTCCATCAAGCGGTTGAATGTGGCTGGTGCATTGGTCAAGCCAAAAGGCATGACAATGTATTCGTAAAGACCAAATGTAGTGCGAAACGCGGTCTTTACAATGTCTTGATCAACTATCCTTATTTGATGATAGCCACTCTTTAGGTCAACCCTACTGAAGTAGGTCGATCCTTGTAGCTTATCAAATAGGTCTTCTACCCGTGGTACGGGAAACCTATTCTTGATAGTGATCCTATTTAGTGCTCTATAGTCGACACACATATGATATGTGCCGTCTTTCTTTTGCACTAATAGCACAGGTGAGAAAAATGGAGATGAGCTAGGCCTAACCATGCCCTTCTCAACTAACTCATGCACTTGCCGCATAATCTCCTCTTGTTGAGCTTGAGAAACTCTATAAGGAGGTTTATTAGGCGGTGAACTTCCTGGAAGAAATTCAATTGCATGGTCATCATTACCTCGTTTAGGAGGTAGCTCACAAGGGATGTCGTTGAGTGGCATAAAATGGTAACCATCTTTTTGCAACATTTTTCAGCCTACTCAACGTTCTCTTCCTCATATATGTATATATTTTTCTACGCTATTAAGTTATCTAGAGTAAATTCCCCCTCTTCGTTTAACCTTTGTGGCGACACATACATTGTACTCTTCCCAAAAATGTCACCTTAGTCATATATTTATATTACCACCCTTTTCTTTTTTGCTTTGTAAATAAAAGTAAGCATACAATAACCAACTATCTACCCCCAAACTTTCTTACCTCTTGTGAATTAGTAGTAGAAAAATAATATATCCATCTTCCATCCCATATAGATAAATTACCATGAAATCAGCTCTGCACTTGTCTTTACCAAAGATTATGGTCCATCTCTACAAGTCTTCTATGCCCCCTACATAGGTGGCCCAATATCTCTTAAGAATATACGTATAGTTTTTCTCCTTTCAAAAAGACTCCAATTGTATATTTTTTTCACAAGCAAATAATATTGGGCCCTCCTCT
Organism: Adiantum capillus-veneris; assembly: GCF_014529385.1. NCBI lineage: Eukaryota > Viridiplantae > Streptophyta > Polypodiopsida > Polypodiales > Pteridaceae > Adiantum > Adiantum capillus-veneris. The sequence goes on from NC_140945.1 coordinate 81,312,327, forward strand.
ATTTTTTTAAGCATCATAGCCTTTTGAAAAAGCATGATTCCCCTTGGATGCATACAAGCAAAGGGCCCATACAAGAAGACTTGGAAGCAAAAGGTTCCCTAGCCTAGTGTGGACCTTCCAAACCGAATTCCTTGGTTCATGGGCCTGAAGAATAGTCCAAATTCATATCACACATGTTGAGAAGGTCAAATTTGCCTTTTGAAGCATGTCATTCCGAGCTACAGGTAAAAAGTTATGGTCAAAATAGTGTAAATCTGTCAGATTCGCAGCAAAAGGAAACTGTAAATCAAGTAAATCAAGAGGGTGAGATCTTATTTTTCCCCTACTCATCTTCTAGAAGAGCAATGAGTGTTCATGGTCACTTGCATGTGATGGGACCAACCTAAAGATGCTTTCTAAATGCCAAGACAGACAAGTTGAGATACCCCGCAGGAGCCACCCGTAGGGCCTCATGGTGGGGCCCACCTACATTATGCACCCCTATGGATCTTCACGGTCTAAAATGATATTTTTGGTGAATAAATAGTCCCTTTTATGTCCAATATTCAATGAGTGGTCAAAGGACACTTAATTAGGGCTAATCACCTACCCTAATTAAGTGTAGCATAATCCCACTCCTACACAACTATAAATAGCCCCACTTGGAGAGACTCAAGGACACACACCTATATTTTCAACTTCATGTTGTTTCTTGATCAATAGTAGAGAAAACCCCAACTCTCCCTCTTTCACATCCTCCCTCCTAACCCTCCTCTTTGGAGGAAGTGCAACTCTATCCTCCACTCTTTCTATTCTACAATCTCTTACTCCATCAACCCAATAAATCATTTGTAGTCCCTCAATAACTTGTAAATACATCATGATCTCTCTCATGGTTATGTTAATGATCATTAAATCATCTTCAAAACTTTCAAGTGTGGCAATTCGTGATGGTTAGCCAGCGTCTGTCCTCCCCTTAAAAGGTGTGCGAGAAATCAAGTAAGTGTTCTATTCTCAATTTACCATTGGTTTGTTTCTCCACACTTATTCAATTGGTCTAAAGAAAATTCTCACTCCAACTCTCTTTTGCTTCATTACATATGCATGTGGCTACCTCTCATGGTGATTTTATTTGTCACGGCATTGCATAGATGGCGATGAGCTCTCTATGCAAAGTGTGTTAGTTCGATGTAGGTGATTCTCTTGTGTGTTTTTTGAGAGGCAGGTCTTGTGTGCATGATTTTTTGATGAGTCCTTGAAAGAAGAGGAGTTTGGATGTATCATGGGTATTCTTATGGGGAGAAGGTGAATGCTATTTCACAAATTGCATATTTACATTTGATGCACGACATTGGGTTGCATAATCGTTGATGGTGTCAAGTGTCCAAAGTGTACATAGAGTAAGGGTTCTCAAAGTGTGTTGCTTGAGTGGGTGAGTGCAAATGTTATTTTGATTGGTTTCCTTCTTCACTCCCAAAAGAAGGTGGTGCCCCAAGTAGTGTGTGTACCGCTTTACGAACATTTTGTGAGGCTAGGCTCATTGGTTTGGGTTTAGAGGCCCCATTTCAAAAATCTCACCCTCATAAAGTGGTGCCCCCACTGAGGAACATATTTCCAAGTTACCTTCAAATTTTTTAGTGATGAACAATGGAGTTCCCATCTATCCATTTCATTTTGCACAACACATTAGAGTAAATGTTCACATAGATAGAAAAGTCTTTTTCCAGCAACGCATTGTTTTTATGTTTGGTGCAGAAAGACTTAGAGAAATACTGGCATCACCCAATCCAATTATACTTCCAATCATCAATTATGAAACTTCTTTTGATGTTCACATTTTCATTTTGTTTTAAAGGCAGGAACAAGGAGTCGTGAAGGGGTGCTCAAGGGCCATATGAAGGAACGAGGTCTTCAAACCAACAACGAGGAGTAGCACATGAATCACGATCAAAACAATGAACCTTTTAGGCCTATTGCTCGGCAATCCATTCATATAATCATTGCAACTAAGTTTAGGTTTCAATCTATCATAAGGAGGATATTTGGATCCACTCGCCTCAATGAAATCAATGCTTCAATTAATCCATTTATTCTACCTATGATAAAGTACGAATTAACAATGGATGTGTACATCTTCATTTTAATGTAATCAGATTTATAGTGTCAACAATCTTGTGCGGCCCGTAAGAGAAAAGTTTCTTTTAAAAACAGAAATTTCAAAAAGTCTAAACAAAATGTCAAGTTCTTTTCCCACGTTCTATGCAAGAAGTGGGGAAGATGCGCAAGAGTTTCTTGACAACTTGGAGATGGCACATCTCATATCCGGGAGAGATGAAGAGGAAGTAAAGCTACGAGCCTTCCCGTTGGTTCTAAAAGCAGAAGCTAAAGCATGGTATGAGACCTTGCAACCCCAAATCAAGTCCAACTGGGAGACACTGCGAGCAAGCTTCCTCTCCAAGTTCGGGAAAGGTGATACTTCTGAAGGACTATGGAAATGTCTTATTGGACATAAGCAGGTATCACTTGAAGACTATCCCTCTTATGAAGCAACCTTTGTCAATCTATGGGGTAGGTGGGAGGCTACATTAGAAAATCATGGTGGTACACCTAACTTTCTAAAAAAGAGAGATTCATGGTTGGCTTGTATCCACTTTTAAAGGCTAAAGTAGAGCTAAAATTCCCATCCACCTTCGAAGAAGCACGTGAGATAGTCATCATCAAGTTTAGGAAACTACACTTCCAAGCACATAGAGCAAGGGGTTTGAATGAAGTGAGTGAGAGGGATTCTTCACAAACCATGGAAGCACCAATTAGGGCCCCTCTTGCACAATCTTCACAAATAGGAGATAACTCTCAACAGAGGTTTTACAAAGGCTAACTCAACAGCTTGAGAACCTCACTCTGAATCTAGTACAGGGCCTACCTCAACAACGACAACCAAGAGAAGGGAATCTCAATCAACGAAGACAAGCTCAAGAGTTGCGATGTTGGAATTGCAATGAAATGGGCCATGGCATGTACAATTTTCCACATCCAAGGCGACTTCCGGGAGACATATATCCCCCCAGACCGCCTCCTCTCACTGTGTAGCAAGAACTAGCTCAAGGCCCACAAATCCTTCGTCGACCACCACCACCAGCAAATATACCTCCCGTCCCACATGAGGAGGAAGAAAGAGGAGTCAACATCATCAAGCTAGAAGAAGTAATAGATGAGCATACTCTAAAATTTGATGTTATGCCGGCAGAAAAACGCACAAGAGCACATGATAAGGATGAAGACATGAGAAGTGAAGGAACAAATTCAGCCAGAAGGGACAAGAAGAAGAAGTCAAAGATGGAAGAAGCTGAAAGTAGCAGGAAGAAAAGATCAAGGTGAAGGGAAATTGGTATCAACGACTTCCCATTGAGAAAGGAGCTAGAGCCCTACAACATCCTGGAGGATTTACAAACCCAAAATCCAAACATTTCATGGCCTCAACTTCTACACCTATCAGCCAAAGTAAGAAGGCAATGGCCAAAGTTGGTAAGTACAAGAATTCCAAAAAAGAAAGCAAATCTTTCCATTAAGGTTGTGGCTTCAAAGCTACAAAAAGATGTGGAACCCATTGTGGATGCTTACATAAGGGGTAAAAAGGTTTCTAATGTATATGTTGATGGTGGAGCTCAAATGTGTGTGATCACGGAAAAATCAATGAACAGGTTAGGGCTTGAAATTACAAAGTCCTCTAATTGTCAAGCTAGGCTAGCCAACAACTCAAGTGTGAAGTGTTTGGGGATCATTGAAAATGTAAAAGTATCTGTATGTAACATAGATGCACGAGTGAATATGTATGTCATGCCAGCTAAGGGGGAGGGCTATCCCATCATCCTAGGGAGGCCTTGGCTCATTGCTCTGAATGCAGATCAAAAATGGGGAAGTGGTCGTTTGATTCTTAAGAAGGGTCAACCAGTGGTGTATGATTGGCGAGAAGGAAAGCAACTAGATATCAACTATGAAACCACGGCAGATGAAGAGAGCGAGGAGGAGAGTCCTTACTCAAGTGATGAGGAAGCATCAACCAGTGAAGAGGAGTCTTCTTTGGAGGTAATGGGAATTGTATTCAATGCCAACACCCAAGATGTTTCTATAGAAGAAAAGCCAACAGACAATCACACACGAGGGGATGAAAGATGCCACCACCTTGAAGAAGGATTTGAGAAGATGCTTGCAAAAGATCTTACTTGTGAGGAGAAGAGGTCCTACATCAATATGTTAAGGAGGTATCCCAATTTGTTTATCACTGACTACTCACAAATAAGAGGTGTAGATGTAATAGAGCATCGAATTGAATTGAAACCAGGGACCAAACCCGTGGCTCAAAAGTTAAGGCGATTAGGATCTGTGCAACAAACGGCTCTCCTACAAGAAGTGAATTGACTCTTGAAGGCTGGCTTCATCTATCCAGTATCCAACTCCGAATGGGTATCACCTATTGTAGTCATTCCCAAGAAGAATGGTAAGTGGAGGGTCTGCGTGGATTACAAACCCCTCAACGTTGCGACAAAGAGGGACCATTTCCCTCTCCCTTTCCAAGATGAAATTTTGAATGAAGTAGCAGGTCACGAATGCTACACTGTGTGTGATGGGTATTCAGGATATTTTCAAATTAGAATAGCAGAAGAGGACCAACCAAAAACCACCTTCATCACACCTTGGGGATGTTTTGCATTCAAAGTAATGCCTTTTGGGCTCACCAATGCTTCTAGCACCTTCATGAGATTCACAATATTTGTATTTCAGCCATTCTTTGGAAAATCTATAAGAGTCTTTATGGATGATTTCTGTATTTATAGTTGTAGATCACTTCACTGCCAAAAGGTTGAAGAGGGGCTTAAGAGGCTCCATCAATTTGGGGGACAACTCAACCCAGAGAAGTGTCATATCGGTGAATCTCAGGTGGTTTTTCTAGGCCATGTGGTTTCTTCACAAGGAATTCAAGTGGATCCCTCTAAAGTAGAGGCCCTTTTGTCATTATCTCCACCAACAACAACTAAGGAGCTAATGACCTTCAACCACAAAGTGAGGTACATGTCTCGCTTCATCCATCTCCTAGCAGAAGCCATCGCCCCTTTGCATAGGTTGGCAAGCCAATCTACATTTGAATGGGGGAGGGAACATGCAAAATGTTTTGAGGAAGCGAAGGGCATTATTAGCTCTCTCCCAATCCTAATGCCACCAGATCCAAAGGAGACCTACTATGTCACTCCAAGTGTAGGTTTCGAAGCAATTGGTGTTGTTTTGATGCAAAAAGATCCTAAAACATCATACATGAGGCCAATCTATTTTGCAAGCAAGGTGATGACTCCGGACGAGAAGGGATACACTGAAATGGAGAAAGTGGTCTTTGCAATCTTTTTTGCGGTAAGGAAGTTTCGATCGTATCTTCTCCCTGTGCCATTTGTTTTTCTCACCTTAGAGCACAATCTACCATATGTATTACAACACATGAGCCTCTCATCTAGAATATCAAAGTGGGTGCTTGAACTCCAAGAATTTGAATACACTTTCCTTGTAGAAGATAGCACAAGAGCAGGACTTGCAGACATTCTCACCTACAAAGTGAGAGAAAGGGAAGGATCACGACTACAAAGAGAGGAAGGCTCCAAACAGTTCAAAGTGAAGGAGATTGATAATGCCCATACTTTATGCTTTGACGGAGCTTATCAACGCCAACAAGACAAAGCAGCAGGGGGGATCATCATTTTGAACCCACAAAAGGAGGTAATGGTTAGAAAAGGTATCACTCTACCCAACGTTCACTCTAACAATGAGGCTGAGTATGCTGCTCTAACCCTTGGGTTAGAAGAATGCAAAGAATTAGGCATACAAAGACTTATTATAAAAGGTGATTCTTTGCAAGTGGTCAGGCAAATCCAAGGGACTTGGAGGTGCAAGAATCGTACATTGTTTGAGTGGCTTAGTAGTGTAAGATCTTTGATGAAGGGCTTTAAAGAAACACAGGTACAACACATTGTGAGAACTCATAACAAGGAAGCAGACTTACTCGCAAATGAAAAGCTTCAAATGGCGGTAGGAGGTGTGAAACTATATGAACCCAAATATCAAGGTCAAGAGGAGCTAAAAGACATTATCTTCTTTCTACAAGCAGGTGAGTGTCCCAAACACTTAGACAAGGTGCAAAGACATAGACTAGTTAAGAAGACCACACCTTACCAGTTGATCGGGGATGATTTATATCACAAAGGGAAAGATTTGGTCTTGAGGAGAGTACCAGGTGTGCAAGAGATAGAGAAAATTCTTCTTTCATGTCATGATGATGTCTGTGGTGGTCACTTTTCTCAAGATATTACAAGTAGGAAGATTTTACAAGCAGGGTTTATTTGGCCGAGCTTACATCGTGATGTCCAATATTGGTGTAAGGCATGTAAGCCATGCCAAATTGCTGGGGATAGATGACTAACATATGAGCCTCGAGTCCCAATAATATCTTATGGCCCTTTTGAAAAGTGGGGTGTGGATGCAATAGGTCCCCTACCTCGTACTTCTACAGGGAAGGTTTTCATCATCATGGGTGTTGACTACATGACACGATGGGCGGAAGCAACAAGCACAACCCGAATCACAGCTGAAGAGGTATCAAAGTTTAGTTTTGATTATATTTGTAGTAGGTTTGGAACACCCCTAGAAATCTTATCAGATCGAGGCCCGGGTTTTAGGGCTGACCTTCTGAATGATCTCTTGAGGAGGTTAAAAGTGAAACACCTGCATTCCACACCCTACTATCCTCAATGCAATGGATTGGTGGAAAAAGTGAATGGAATGATATGTAAGATCATTTCTAAGCACGTTGTGGACCGGCCTAATGATTGGGATCTCCATTTGACGGCTGCTCTTTGGGCGTATAGGACATCTTTCAAGGTATCTACCCAATTCACCCCTTTTCATCTAGTTTATGGACAGGAGGCACTTCTCCCCATTGAGGTAGAGCTCTCAAGCTTGCGCGTTCTTGCAAGAGTGGCAAAAAAACCAAAAGAGGTTCTACATGAAAGGATCTTAGATCTCCAACGACTTGAGCTAGATAGAGAAGAGTCCATTGATCACTACATCACCAAAGCGACAAGCCAAAGGGACAAAATCAACAAGAAGCTCAAGGGGAAAGGATTGAAGGAAGGTATGTTGGTTCTTCGCTATGATAACCGACTTGATACTCGACTTGACAAAAAGTTTTTGCAAAGATGGGAGGGACCTTTCATGATAAAAACAAAGTTTGGGAATGGTAGTTACAGATTAGCAGATTTATCAGGAAAACTCCACAAGACCAGAGTCAATGGATGGAGATTAAAGCCCTACTTTCAACATATCAATCCGTTGATAGGCAGTCATCTGCCTACATCGTCTAAGCTCCAAATTGGCATGGCTCCCTTCGGCTTGGCAAATGCTCCACCTATTTTTAAAGCTTTGATGTGCAAAGAAGAACCAGCCTTGGAATCTGAACATACCCAAGGCAACCCTCCCATCTCCGATTTATGGGATTGAGGTAATGAAAAGCAGGTCTAATGGAGTAAAAGAGTGCATGACACTCCTCCTATTTTCAACAAAAAAGTAGAAAAGGAAAAATGACAAAAAAATGACAAAAAAAAAGAAAGAAAAAGAAGCAACACCGTCCTCCTAAAGATATGAATATCTTTAGGCTTGGGGGAGGGCTAATATGAGTGGCATAAAATGGTAACCATCTTTTTGCAACATTTTTCAGCCTACTCAACGTCCTCTTCCTCACATGTGTATATATTTTTCTACGCTATTAAGTTATCTAGAGTAAATTCCCCCTCTTCGTTTAACCTTTGTGGCAACACATACATTGTACTCTTCCCAAAAATGTCACCTTAGTCATATATTTATATTACCACCCTTTTCTTTTTTGCTTTGTAAATAAAAGTAAGCATACAATAACCAACTATCTACCCCCAAAATTTCTTACCTCTTGTGAATTAGTAGTAGAAAAATAATATATCCATCTTCCATCCCATATAGATAAATTACCATGAAATCAGCTCTGCACTTGTCTTTACCAAAGATTATGGTCCATCTGTACAAGTCTTCTATGCCCCCTACATAGGTGGCCCAATATCTCTTAAGAATATACGTATAGTTTTTCTCCTTTCAAAAAGACTCCAATTGTATATTTTTTTCACAAGCAAATAATATTGGGCCCTCCTCTATTTTTTTAAGCATCATAGCCTTTTGAAAAAGCATGATTCCCCTTGGATGCATACAAGCAAAGGGCCCATACAAGAAGACTTGGAAGCAAAAGGTTCCCTAGCCTAGTGTGGACCTTCCAAACCGAATTCCTTGGTGCATGGGCCTGAAGAATAGTCCAAATTCATATCACACATGTTGAGAAGGTCAAATTTGCCTTTTGAAGCATGTCATTCCGAGCTACAGGTAAAAAGTTATGGTCAAAATAGTGTAAATCTGTCAGATTCGCAGCAAAAGGAAACTGTAAATCAAGTAAATCAAGAGGGTGAGATCTTATTTTTCCCCTACTCATCTTCTAGAAGAGCAATGAGTATTCATGGTCACTTGCATGTGATGGGACCAACCTAAAGATGCTTTCTAAATGCCAAGACAGACAAGTTGAGATACCCCGCAGGAGCCACCCGTAGGGCCTCATGGTGGGGCCCACCTACATTATGCACCCCTATGGAGCCTTCACGGTCTAAAATGATATTTTTGGTGAATAAATAGTCCCTTTTATGTCCAATATTCAATGAGTGGTCAAAGGACACTTAATTAGGGCTAATCACCTACCCTAATTAAGTGTAGCATAATCCCACTCCTACACAACTATAAATAGCCCCACTTCGAGAGACTCAAGGACACACACCTATATTTTCAACTTCATGTTGTTTCTTGATCAATAGTAGAGAAAACCCCAACTCTCCCTCTTTCACATCCTCCCTCCTAACCCTCCTCTTTGGAGGAAGTGCAACTCTATCCTCCACTCTTTCTATTCTACAATCTCTTACTCCATCAACCCAATAAATCATTTGTAGTCCCTCAATAACTTGTAAATACATCATGATCTCTCTCATGGTTATGTTAATGATCATTAAATCATCTTCAAAACTTTCAAGTGTGGCAATTCGTGATGGTTAGCCAGCGTCTGTCCTCCCCTTAAAAGGTGTGCGAGAAATCAAGTAAGTGTTCTATTCTCAATTTACCATTGGTTTGTTTCTCCACACTTATTCAATTGGTCTAAAGAAAATTCTCACTCCAACTCTCTTTTGATTCATTACATATGCATGTGGCTACCTCTCATGGTGATTTTATTTGTCACGGCATTGCATAGATGGAGATGAGCTCTCTATGCAAAGTGTGTTAGTTCGATGTAGGTGATTCTCTTGTGTGTTTTTTGAGAGGCAGGTCTTGTGTGCATGATTTTTTGATGAGTCCTTGAGAGAAGAGGAGTTTGGATGTATCATGGGTATTCTTATGGGGAGAAGGTGAATGCTATTTCACAAATTGCATATTTACATTTGATGCACGGCATTGGGTTGCATAATCGTTGATGGTGTCAAGTGTCCAAAGTGTACATAGAGTAAGGGTTCTCAAAGTGTGTTGCTTGAGTGGGTGAGTGCAAATGTTATTTTGATTGGTTTCCTTCTCCACTCCCAAAAGAAGGTGGTGCCCCAAGTAGTGTGTGTACCGCTTTACGAACATTTTGTGAGGGTAGGCTCATTGGTTTGGGTTTAGAGGCCCCATTTCAAAAAGCTCGCCCTCATCGTCAATAAAAAAATCTTGAAACCCCTTGAGAAAATTGGATAACTCTAATTCCTTTTGGTTGCTTTTATTTTTGTTTGTTAAAGCATTAGGTTCATTTTGAGAATCTTTAACAAAAATCATGTACACGGAAATAGAGCTCTTTATTGACTTGTTGAAAGCTGGTGTATGTACAATGGGGATGGTGTTACCCATTTCCTTAGCATCTATATACATGTCTTTTTCCCTGAACTTAAAGGAGATTCTCCTTTCAGGAAATTTAACATCGGCAGCCAGGCGGTCAAACCATGGTACCCCTAGGATTACATCCTCATGCTTGAGAGGAGAGATAAAGAAGTCCTCTTTGTCCACATAGCCTTGGACATGAAGCCTCAATTTCCCAATTAAGGGAGTGACTGAAGCTTCTTGCCCCTTGAAGGCACTGTCTACGGGTAGGACATCTCCCATCTCGTAGGATTGTATGCTTAGCTTGGTGGCTAACTCCATAGATATAAAATTGTGAGTAGAACCAGGGTCAAAGAGAATAAAAGCATCTTGTTCTCTTACCTTTCCCCAAGCATGGCATAGAGGAGATCCTTTGTGGTGAGTTTGGTGAGTCTCCTCCTCTTGGATTTCAACCAAGGAAGCTCTAGGAGGATCTTGGTGGTTGTTCTTTTGGGGACAAGCGCGGTACGCATGCCCTTGTTCGCTGCATTTGAAACACCGGTTATCCTTACGATAACGCTCAAGCTCTTCAGGAGAGAGTTTATTCTTACCTTTGTAAACTCCCTTCTCTTTAGCTTTGTTGGAGGTTCCCTTAGGAGACTTTTGGACATTGTCCTTCCCCTTAGGCTCATTGGAACCCTTGTTTTCCGAGGGCTTATTATTTCTTTTTGCCCCCGTTTCGAAATTGATTCGAGAGGCGACCATAGTGTGGTGTATTACCGCCGATATGGTACGTGGTCTTTGTGAGTTGACATACTCCGCCATTTCTTCGGTTAAGCCCGCACAAAATTGTTGCTTTTGCTCTCCAAAATCCAACCTTTTGAAGACAGTGGCTTTGAGTTGTAGGTCCCAAAACTTGTCTACATATTTGTGGATGGATTCATTGGGAGAGAGATTTAAGCTTTGCCATTCGGTGAGTACTTTGTCTTTGGCATCGGTGGCCAAAAATTGCTTCATAATGGAAGCTCTTAAAGCCTTCCATGTTCGTGGAGCTTCACCGTTGGCTCGTAGACTAGACCACCATTGTCTGGCGGACTTTTAAAAGTGAATAGCTACATGGCGTAGCTTAGAGGACTCCGTGAAGCCCTCATCTCCAAACGCCGCATCGAATTGCTGCATAAAGGCCAAGACTTTGTCCATAGTACCAAAGGTACTGAGGCGGTCCGGGGCGGGCAACAAGAAGAGCAACCTCTAGACACCCTTCAAGGCTCCCGTGCTGCTCAATGGGGCTAGGGCACAACACAACACAAACCAAAACAACAAACCCACAGCCAAATCCCAACTACACAAGGGGCACCACCTAGTTTAAGAGCGAACTAGGACACAAAAGAGGAGAATCGTTAGAGCAACCCACAAGCAAGCAAGGAATTTATACTAACCCTAACACCAATGGAACACTCTCACACACTAAAACATGAGAGAGAGAGAGAGAGAGAGAGAGAGAGAGAGAGCGAGATGGTGTACAACTTAGTCTCAACTTTATATTTTGCACAAAAAGGAACTTAGAACTTACAGAATCAAGTGACAAGATTTGGTTATAGCATCACTAGTACATTGTCTTAGGGTTATGGGATCCCTCTCACCATCCACCCTCTTACAATGGTAGCCAAACAATAGCCAATGAATCACAAGCAACAAAACAACAACCTTCAATGAAACAAGTCACCTTATGAAGCTGAATGAGTTTGCCAAGCCAAATTGGAGGAGAAGCGTGAGCCTTTGGACATGAATTGCACCCAAAACTACCAATTCATTGATGTTGGGGTAGATACAACAATGGTAGGAAGAATATCTTCTACTCGCACTCACTCAAACTAGCTCAAGCTTTTCTATGCACCAAGGTGATTGTGTATAGAAAGCTTACTCTCTCTTTACAACCAAGATAGAACTGGCGTGTGGTATGCTCAATCTAGTGTGCAATGGTATAGTGATGTCTTTTACAAGGAGGAATGGGTTCTATTTATAGGTTTTAGAAGCCTTGATTAGGATTAAGCCTAATCAATTTTATTAGGAAAGATCAAGGATTATGAATTTTTATGAATTTCAAATGAGAATGGGGTCTCTCTTTTCTCTTGAGTCACATGGATGTGGGCTCAAGTAAGAGAATTATTGATGTGGAGAAAGGAGAGAAACTTCCATGGGAGTGAGTGAATTTGGTTTACTTGTGCGGTTGCCTACTCCATATGTTGATAGTGTGGGTGCATTTTTACAAGAGAAGTTAGTTGTTAGTGGTAATAATCACTAGAATTGTTAGTGATACATTTACAATGGGTAGGATGAGTTGATTTGATGAAGAAGAGGGGTGAATTAAAAGAGAATCATTGAGATGGTGAAGCTTTGAAGAAGCTTGAACTCACCCTTGTGTAGATTGTGGAAAAAATGACCGCTGGTCTTCTTCTTCTTCTTCTTCTTCTTCTTCGCTTCTTTACGTCGTCGCCACGGTTGACCACCACGATGAAAAGAGGATTTGTTGATGAAAATCCTCAATTTGCAGAAGTTATCATGGTTAAGATGCTGAATTTTAGATATTTTTAGGAGAGGTAAATGAAATTGTAACATAGAAGCAATAGAGAGAGACATAGAGAGGGTGTATGTATGTAGAGGTTCATAAAAGAACTATAGGGATGAGAGAGAAGGGTAATGGTGAAGAGGGTGGGAGAAGCCATGGAAATTGCAGGTTTGAGTGAGGGAAGGAGAGGGAGGGATGTGTAAGTGTGAGTAGGTGTGTGGAAGGGTGAGAGAAGACTAAGGGCTACTTGTGAGAAAAGTGGGCAGACTGGGGTCCACTCAAAAAATCATAGCTCACTTCTGGTAGCTTCAAAAATCATGAAAAAATTTGAGGTGATTATTCAAAGCGTGGGCTACATTTTCTCTTTTGACTACCGCTCCAAATTTGGAGTGGAGATGGGTATTAAAAATCCCACCAAAAGACCTGTTTTTTCTTCACAAAAAGTCTTCAGTGGCCCCCTCCTTTGTTGAATTTGTACAATGCATCCAAGAGTGAGCCCCTCCTTTGTCATATTATAATACAAAGCATCCAAGTTGCCCTTGACCCATGCATGGAGGAGGATTATTGGTGAATAAAGAAATATATACATGGTGGGACTAGTGTATGGACTATTCATGGACTTTAGCTCAATGAGCACATGGTGTTAGAATAATGAGTAAAAATAATAATAAAAATATGGAGGAGTTATGGATATGGAAAGATATTGGAATCATATGATATGGTCCCTCCTTGAATTATTTTGGGTGAAAGAGGAAAAGGTATGCAAGTAAATAATATAATAAACGTGACCAATGAGTAGAAATCAATTTTTTGTTTTCACGAGGGTGAGGGTGAAAATGTGGGAGTGATTTGTATAAAGAAAAAATATGAGGTTAGAGTATGTACTTATTGGCAAAAAATATAATTATGGTGTAAGAGGATGAAAGAAGGTGTACATAGGTTTAATAAAACACACACCTAAGTAGAAATATTTAAATAAAATACCAAAATAATTATAAAAAATCCCTATATCTAGGCCATATATACAATGAAATATTTACACACAAAGAGGCCATAATATACTTTTTTTTTTTTTTTTTTTTGGCTCAACTAGCCTAGTGACTAGCTAGCTGAGGGTTTTTAAGAAGATATGGGAAAAGCCCCCTAACTCACACACGCCTATTTACAGTGAAATGGTAGGGATAGCCATAGTGTTTGGGTGAATTTGGTAGGGTGAGGTAGCTTACTATGGCAATTATGGAAAGCCGAAAAACGGCTATCAGTACCATCATAGGTAAGGAAAGAGATGCTCTTCCCTCCCTCTTTGAATTTCTTCAACTTGGACGACCTCTTCCATGCGGCATAGGATTTCCTATGGCCTCTTCTTTTTGATGGTTCAAAGGTTGCACCATCACTTTCTTCAGAGGGTGAAGAATTTGAAGAAGGTGGAGAAGAGGGTGACCTCTTTCTCACCTTTTTCTTGTCTTGATCTTTGTCATCTTCACCATAGCTTTCATAAGAGGAAGAGGATGAAGAAGATGGAGAAGAGGGTGTCCTCTTTCTCGCCTTTTTCTTCTCTTGCTTTTTATGATCCCTCTTTGAATTGTGGTGGGGAGAAGAATATGATGGTCTTCTCCACTTTGGTGGTGATGGAGAGCGTTTAGCCCGCCGTCTTCGTGGAGCCATCTCCGCCGAGGTGGCGGGAGACTCGCTTCTTTCTCGTTCCTTCGGTGGAGGCTCTTGAGTTCTCCTTTGGAAGGAGATACATCATCAAGAAGTAAATTCTTGAGCCCTTCATAAGGATTCTCTTCTTCTTCCCGAATCGGAGAGAGACCTCTTTTCACTCTCTTTACTATTGTCAGCCATTCTAACAACTTTTACGTGTAAACTTTTTAGGTGTACTTTGGCACTTCAAGCCCTAGTTGCTACTCCTCTTTACCCCTTTAGAAAAAGCACTCAAGCTACTGTACCCGCGGCTCGAATACCATTAATTGCAAGGAGTAGAAGAGAGGGTCTTTCAACACCAAAACAACACCGGCTCCTGTCAAGCTTCTAATAGCTCAATAGTGGTTAAACCGTAGGCAAGCCCCATAGGACTCCACTATTAAGACCATAGCTCTCAACGGTGATGCCCCGTTAACTGCACAAAGGCAGGCGCACTGCAAGGCTAAAAAAATCCCTATTCTACTTACTCACAGGCAATTAATAATACCAACCATTTGTAGCTAGCTTGAGGACCTCCCTTCTTGAGCAAGAAAAGAGAAACTTTGAGCTTTGAAACCAATGTAACATTTAATGGCCTAATAACTTATGTGTAGCGGAAATTAGCATGAATATAGTGGTCATTTCATTAGAATAGATTCCTAATGAGAATTACAAGAGTGCTTGGGTGGAGAGAGCAACAAAAACCATAACACCTAGTTAGATAGCATCAACGATACTTTCAAAAGAGAGAGAAATTAAGCTATTGACAACAATTGAGGACCCGATTTTCATGGAGCCGGTCCCCCCTCCGAAAGGCTTTGTATTATGGTTTCTCCCATCAAGAGAGACATTGTACAATACAATTCTTTGTGTTCCTTCAAGACTAGCTAGTGCAATGAAAATGGAAGCTTCATGCACTAAGCAAAACACTTAATCAAACACAACTTGAATTATCCCCGTTCTCAGACCCAAGACCTCACACACCTTCGAAGATGGTGAGAGCTAGCAGGGTATGAGAGTAGATTGAGAGGAAGAAGGAGTATCTTACGAGAAAGATGTACATCTCCTCACATAATCACTCATATTAGCATAGCTTAGCTTAGTAATTAGCTTGGTAGAGAAGATGAGCATGCATTGAAGCTTGGCTCTTGGTTGGATTTGCATCCACATGCCAAGAGAGTGTTGATGTAAGCTTCTATCTCACAAGCTTGGAGTAGGTGATGAGCTCTCCATTAAAGCTTGGGAGGAGATAGAGTATTCTTTCTTCACACATGGTCAAGTGTGAGTATGTGTGTGTCAATGCCAAGCAAAAATCAGCCCCCTCTCTCTCTTGGGCGAGCCCTTCCTGCTAAATTGGTCTGGCTTTTGCCTCATTGGACCTTCCCAAGTCAAGCCAATGGGTGTAAAGCAGCATAAGTGATAGCCTTCTGACATGTGTCCCCCTTTCCCCTTTTGTGAGAGATTTAGGTAATTAAATAATTAAACTAAACTCTCATTGGACCCCTTTGCCTCCTGGCCAATAGGAATCAGGCAAGCCATTGGGCTCCTGAATGCTCATTGGACCCCTTGGGAGACTGCCCAATAGTCTTCTAGGAGACTTAATTCTCATTGGTTTCTTTTATTAAATGTTTTTAAATTAATTAAACTAGATTTACTCTAGCTTAATTCTCATTGGTCCACTTCAAGGGTCTTCCAATAGGAATTGGGCACACCTTGTGGGCATCTGGCCTAGGGAGTTGACATGTGTCCCTAATTCCTTGTGTGTAAAGGGAGCCTGTGTGTGTGTGGATTTCTCTCTCATCCCCTACTAAATGGGCTCGCCCCTTCCTTTGTAGGCTTTGAAGAAGACTTTTGTACACACACTAAGCATCCAATTTTCCCTAGGGTTGACCTTTTGGACACAACCTTTGAATTTTGGAACCTTAGCATTTTGGAAGTCTTAATGGGCTGACCCTTTTGAAGCAAAGATAAGGCAACCCCCCCCCACTAGCGAGGTAGGGAGGTGAATCGGAGGGCTTGGGAGAGAGGTTTCAAAGACAAGTTCAATGGCCAAGAGAGCACAAAGTGGTCGAGCACAAAGTGGCCGAGCCTGGGGCTTGGGGTAGGGAGGTGAATCGGAGGGCTTGGGAGAGAGGTTTCAAAGACAAGTTCAATGGCCAAGAGAGCACAAAATGGCCGAGCAGAGAAAATGGGGCCGAAGGAGCTTCGAATTGGCCGCTAAAGAGGACCAAGTAAAGACAGCTCAAAGGGTGAGTCCAAAGGCGGTTCCAAAGGCAATCCAAACCCAAGCCGAACAATGCAAGGCCAAGGTGACCAAGGTATCATATGAGAGATGGAGCCTAAGGGGCAGCCTAGAGAGCAGGACAAGGGCTAATCAAAGTGGTCAAATGGAAGCCTCCAAAAGGGTAAAAATGAAGGAAAAAAATAAATGAAATATAAAAAATGCCTACGGGCACTAGAGATGTCGCTAGTGCAACCCCCCCCCCCCCCCTCCCCCCTCTCTCAAGCACAAGCAAAGGGAGCAGATAGAGATCAAATGAGGCGGCTCCCTTCTTCCAAAAAATGCCAAATAAAGGTGCTAGATGGGCCAATTAGAAAGTAGTTTCCAAAGTTGAAGACACCCCGCTATAAAAGCCATTTTTTTAATGAAATGGGGGCTTTTTGTGCCGTTTAAAGCCTACAAAGTGGAATTTCTTGACAGAGGAGTGTGCATGTCAATCCCCTTTGTAACTTTTCTTGAAAATGGCCGTTATGATGGCATTTCAAGCTTTGTGCATGCCTCTTGAAGTATAATCAAGCCACTATTGCCCTGTTTTGCTGTCGTCTCCCTTTCCCCCCTTCTCTTTCTCTTCCTCTTGTGTTCCCCCACGGTGCCGACAGCGTGGATGTGTGTGGCCCCCCGAAACGACCCATGAGAGAGTGAGATTGAGTGGTTGTGTGTGTGTGTGTGTGTGTGTGTGTGTGTGTGTGTGTGTGTGTGTGTGTGTGTGTGTGTGTGTGTGTGTGTGTGTGTGTGTGCACGCGCGTGCGTGTGTGTGTATGCGTGCGTGCGTACAAGGGTAGAGACAAACTGTGGTGGTAGGTGTGCGTTGTGTGGTGGACTTGTGGGAGTGTGTAAACATTGGGAAAAGAGCAGGTGGTGGTCTGCTAATGTAAAGTGTGCTTTTGAAGGTGTTTTCTGAGAGGATAGGGGTGTTGTGGATACCTTGAGCTATAGAGAGGCTTTTGTTGTTGTGCCAGGTGTGTTCCCCCATTCCCCCTCTCCAATGTCTTCATGATTGGAGGCACAACAATAAGTTGGGCTTCAAAGCTTTAGAAAGTGGTCTCACTTTCTACCAGAAAAGCAGAATATGTAGCAATGACGAAGGCAAGCAACGAAATTATGTGGCTTCATAGATTCTTGGATGAGCTTGGATATAGGCAAGACAATTGTGTCTTGTACAGTGACAGTCAATGCACCATTCATCTTGCAAAGAATTCAACCATTCACTCAAGAAAAAAGCACATTGAGGTGAGATATCACTTCATGCGTCCTCTTTTGGAAGAGGGATAACTAAAGCAAGGAAAGGTTCACACAAGTGAAAATCATGTAGACATGTTTACAAAGGTAGTCAACAAGGACAAGTTGAGCTTTTCCTCATCTTCAAGGATAAAAAGCTAGGATGGAAAGCAATCACAAGTTTGGTGTGGAGATCACTCTCCAAGTGGGGGATTGTTGAGTATGGAGCTTGATTTACCCCTTGTAATTGTTAGTCTTTAAAACGCACATTTGTAAGGCCCCCATTATAAGGAGTATCCATCGTGCATAAGAAAAATCAATCGCCAAAAAAATAAAAATCACTCGTTGGAATATTATGGCCGGATGACGGTCGAAAAGTGGTCGGAAAACGGCCAGTCGGTTGGTCGATGATCAATGGCCAGTGGTCAATTTCTAAGCGGGCTTGTCTTCTCAAGGACGGCTACACATGGGCACATTGGAGATTCCAACTTGGACTTGTCTACACAAGGGCGGCTACACACGGAGGCCTCTCATGAGAGAGGGCAGCTCTTTTGGCCTAAAAAAGGAGGCCTTTTCTACACATATTTTGCATTTGTGAGGTTGATGAAACAAGGTGTATGTGAGGTGGTGAGAGTGAAGCAAGGTGGGAGCTCCATTAAGGGTATGATTCCTTTGTAACCTACTTCTAGTTTAAAGTACAAAATCCATTTAGTGGCTACTTTCCCGTGGACGTAGCCCACATTGGAAAAACCATGTTATTGTGTGCTCTCTCTACTCTCTCTCTCTCTCTACTCTCTCTCTCTCTCTCTCTCTCTCTCTCTCTCTCTAATCTCTCGTGTGTGAAAATTATCTCTCTCCATTAAGTAAATTACTCTAATATCTACCTAGCTACGCCCTATTTCCTAACAACACAATGGTGCAATTATAGATAAAAAAGTGGTTCCAAACAAAGATCACGATGATAGACCGCTTTTGACGTTGTCAAGTTTCAATCTCAATATCTTGGGGGCTTCTTTCTAATTGTTGTATGTGCAAAGCAAGAAGGTCTTCCCTACTCATTCCATCTTCCCAAGGTAATACATTCCATGTGGGAATTACATCCTCAATTGGCATTAGAGGTTTCTAACCATACATCAACTCATAAGGCATATAACGAGTAATTGAGCTATGAGTTGTACGATCAGCCCATAAAGCATATGGTAGTAGCCTAGATTTGTCTCCCATTTTACCTTTGCAGGCCTTAGCCAAAGCTATTATGGTAGAATTATGCCCACTCTCTGATTTACCATTTCCCTCAGGATTATATGTAGTAGTGAGAGCAAGTTTAATGCCCAACCTAGAGAAAAACTCCCTTGCTTTGTCAGCATCCAACTCACCCTTGTCCGCTCTTATTTCTCAACACAGCCATAACGGCTAATTACATCATCCAAGAGGAACTTATATATCCCTTCTGTGCTTTTTGTTCTTAGAGCACGACCTTCAACTTGGTTGATTAAATCTTCACGTGCAAGCACTATGTATCTCATTTTCCATAAGCCTAATGGTATTGTAACTAGATCTACTACCCCTTATAATGAATGGTCAATGGGTAAGTAGGGTGCAACCCATCATGATGACGTACATCTGAATACATTTGACAGGTTTCACAGGACTCCACAAAGTGAGATACATCTTTATACATACCTTTCCACCAATACCTCTCTTTCATTTTAGTAAAGGTAGCCCATACACCTCTATGTCCAGCATAAAGACTCTCATGAAACTTTTTCATAAGCTCATTTTGAGCGTCCTTATCATTCACAACTCTCATCAGCATTCCATTTCTTTGTTTTGGATGCTTCCCATCTTTCAAAAAGTATCCATAGGCCTTTCTCTGTTGTCGGGGGATATGTATTTGAAACGTGAGCCGGCGGGCCTCTGGCTGTGAGAGGTGTGAAAGAGAGAGAATGAGAAAAACAGATGCAACTGAATCTGGAAATCACCGTACCCTTCAATTAATTGATTAAATCTTTGAGTACAACTTAATTCTTAGCCAAGGTGGGCTGTTAACAGCACCATCACTTGGATCATCTGCTAACTAAGAGTTTCAGCTCCCATTTATTACAGGATTAATCGGGCCGTTAACAACACCGGACTTAACAAAATGCTTAATCAACCTTTGGACTGCTGTCGGTGATGAGATTCTTTTCTATCGCTTTATCTGCCTCATTTACCTAATTTTGCTCATTGTCTCAATCTTTATGCTTCAATTATTGCCAGATTCTCTACAAGCTATCTCTATGTAGCATCCTCTGATCGCCTTTGTCGTCCTTTTTATGCTTAATTGAGAGAAATATTGAGAGAGATCTTTCAACATCCCCCTCGTCTTTCTCGGTCTTCGCCTCCTTCACAGATTCCTCAGTTTTACTCCTTCACTTTCCCTTAAGGGATCTGCCAAACTCGCCTCGATAGCTTAGGGGTTTGTAGTCGTCCAAGCTCTCCCTTGCTTAGCTTCAAGAACGAGATCGAAAGAGAGTTTGAGAGAGCTTTTCCTTGGTCAAGCCTTGCTTCTTTCATGCCCTCAAAATCGAAAGAGAGATTCTCCTTGTAACTTCCTACTCCATCACCTCCTTGCCCTCCCGACCTTGATTTTCCTCTTCGTTATGCCCTATTCGTTAATTCCCTTCACTTCCCTCTTCTCCCTTCCTTAAGCTCTTTAAGCTCTTTAAGCTCTTCTTTGCCTTGATTGCTTTAACCAAGCTCTCCTTCTTAAGCTTTCGTGCTTCGACAAGCTTTTTCCCTTGCTTTTCTTGCTTGCCTCGACAAGCTCTTCTCAAGCTCCACTTGCTTGCCTTCTTCCTCCTCGCCTTGGCTTGCCCCTTGTGAAAACTCGAGAGAGAGAAGCCTTGCCTTGTTTACCTTGCCGAGCATGAGATCGAGAGAGAGGGAGCTTGCTCGCTCCTCCCTTCACGCCTTCCTCTAGCCGAGGACGAGACAGAGGAGAGAGAGCTTCACCTTCCCCTCCCCTCCAAGCTCCTCCTTCGTAACCTCCTTGCCCTCCCGACCTTGCTTTTTTTGTTATCCCTTTTCATTGATAACCCTCCTCTTGTTATACCCTAAAAAAAATCTTCTCTCCCTAAGCAACGACGGTGTTGTCGTTGCTAGGGGCGTGAACTCTCTCAATGACATGGCAGCTGCAGATTTGGCAGCGCCGTTTGCGGCGGAGATAGGACCAAAATTGTTCGCACTGGGCTGCTCACCAACATTCGCTTCATGGCCATCGTGATCCGAGGATCACTGTGCTCGCAGTGAGCAGATTTCTCTCCCACACGCTGCCTGCTCGCAGCTTGCACGCCATCGGCACTTTTCCCTTTGCTTGGCTTCACACTTTTTTCCCTTAATTGGGTGGTCACCCCTCTTTAGGCAATGGCCAGGCGGCCTTTTGAAGGGCATCTCATTCTCTTTAGGCAATGGCCGGGCGGCCTTTTTAAAGGGCATCATATTTGTCATATGAATTTACCAAAGCATTGCCAAGCACATGTTTCTCCAGCAGCCCTGTCTAGCTAGGCTTATCCCACAATCAATACGCCCCATGAGACGGCATTTCGGTCTATGAGCTCATCAAGTGCTTTCGTAATGGCACCACATTTAGCATGCATAATCTAGCATGGCATTGCTAAGCATGACATTTTAATGCTTCTCGAGCTCAATCCACTTAGCATATTTATCATCCAAGGCACTGAGCACATCAATCGTATCTTCATTAACTAGTCATGAAATACAATTTAATTGAAGCACCAGTTAACAATGCACTGCAAGAGATGAAATACGGAACAAGATTCCAGTTCCCAAAACCTAACTGAAGCTCAAAATTTGCCAGATGGCACTCAGTACCAGCCGACCAGATTGGTACGGAACCGGCCCCCGGTGAATCTTTAATGGCCAATATCTTCACGACCGGGACTCTGATCACTGATCTGAAAAGACGATGTGCTCCACAAAGTGAGCACTTCATGCCCGTGCATTCATTTCATCTCTGTCACCTCAGCTGCAATTGCCCAATCCGGTACAGATCTGCAATCGACTTGAACTTCAAACTGCCATAACTTCTTCACAATAGCTCCAATCGATAAGCCATAAAGACAGACCGATAGAGCACTTTAAGCACTTCAGTTTTAGATCATAATATCTCATCTATAGTCACTTCAAGCATAGTCCTTTCTAGCATCATTAAGGCATCTATTGGCCCTTTTAAGCCACATCTAGCATACATTAATCATTAAGCTTGGCCTGTTAACAAGCCCTCCTCACTACTCAATAAATGCGTAGGCTTCAAAGAAGCTTAGCTTGCATTTCTCTGCTCTTTTTCTCTTCATGGTAGCGGAGCTGCACGACACCGTATTCTTTTGAACTATTGGTCAGTCCACCCTTCTTGCCTTTTCAAAGTGCTCAGATAGCATCCAATGAGCAACCAATCACCTTGATATAGGTCCTCTTTAAATGATTCAAGTGCATTTGATAGACAAACATGATCGCCCTTAGCATGAGAGATACTATAGAACTGTGTGCCTACATCATTGCCCTCAACAACCATGTCTTCTTCATTTTCATACCTTGCTCTTGAAATCATATCCGCAACTGGATTATCTTTCCCTGCAATATGCTTAAATTCTGGATTCAAGGACTTTATGTAGGCAATCCATCTCAACATAGCAATGTCGGGGGTTGAGCAACTTGTGATCATTCCGAGAAGGGGTAGACAATCAGTCTCCAGTATTACATTTGCTCCTATCAAATACTCTTTGTCACATTTCAAAGTTGTGACTACTCCCCATAACTCTCTTTTTACCTGTGCATAGTTGCGTTGATGAGCACTTAGGACGTTTGCTCCAAATCTCACTACATATCGCTTGCATCATCATTATCTTGCCCAATCTCCCATCCAATTCTTGTGGGACTAGTATCCACTTTCACAATTACGTACCTTCTACATTCATAATTTACTTTTCTCAAAGTTGGAGACATAAGCAACAACTTCTTTAATTTCCTCATGGCATGTGTATGCATTTCTTCCCATTGAAACTTTTGGTTCTTTCTCAAAAGTTGATACAAAGGTTCTGCCACATGCGTATAATGTGGAGTCTAGATAACATAGAACACACATGCACCCAAGAACCTTCGAACCTCAGTTACATTAATACATGTCTCTTTCATTCTTTGAATTACATCAATCTTTGCAGAGGACAAGGCCTTCTACCTTATGGCCCGCACATATGTCCCAGAGTAAGAACTTTTCTTACAACAACACCGAGTTTTGCCCAGACAAGGTCAGGTTCACTTCTTCCAATCTTGACAAGATCTCATCACAATCATTGATATGGTATGCCACATACTTGCGGAACCCCCTCGAGTCCAGAGCCACATCTATATCGCTTACATCACATCCTTTGATTGGCACATCATCAAGGAAAGGCGTTGTAGTTTGCGGTATGAAGTCATGTAGGACTTTGTTCATACCATTCATCATATGTGCAACTGAATTAGTTTCCCCTGAGGTAAGGTGCACATCCTTACTAAACCCAAGGGTGTCCTCATGGTAGAGGTCCCTGCTTTCCATTGCTAGTTGGAACTGATTATACCCTGAGTACAAATCTCCCATAGAATATATTGCCCTTCTTACAAATGCCTCTGCAGACTCATCAACAACTGGCCCTACACCCACATTTCTAATTGTCACCTTATTTACAGGTTGCATTTCCTGAATAAAGCATAAAGAACCATTTTTCTTCGGAACTGAAAACCATCTGTTTGAATTTGGAGCACAAGAAGGCTCCAAAATACCCATCTTGATCTTTTCATAAGCAGCTCAATGAGTTTTGGCAAATGAGCCTTTGGAATAGGAATAGGCCTCAAGTTCCAAGGTACATGAGGGATAGTGAAGATCACCATAGGAGCAACAATGGATGGATCAACACACCCTAATTCATAAGGCTGAAATGAAAAAGCTTTTCCATGTTTGGCAAGCATGTCTTCAAAGCGTATCTTTTCAGCTTTTGTCAAACTGTCCTTGCAACCAACCTTTAACTCCTTCAAAGAATATTGTGTGAACTTGTGTCCAATCTTGCTTGGGTCACGAAGTCTAGGTTGCAAGGCAGCTTGTTCCATCTTATTTGTGAAATCTTTTGGTAGAGGTAATGCCACTGGTTTCACTTTCTTTGCCACGGACTTATACTTAGTCTCCACTCATACATCAACACGTTGAGCATTTTTGAAATCCTCAATGACTACATTTCTATTGAGCATACTTTCACAACCTCACTTCTCATACGCAAATTTCAATCCACTAAAGACTCCAAATCTTGCATAGTATCCACAAACAAACACTCATCAAGCACACCTGCAATGCATTCATCATCTTCTAGCAAACCATTCATCTTCAAGCCTCTTTGTACACTATTTACATGTTGTCATGCACCCCACTTTAAGTCCTCACACTCTGTAAAAGAAATAGATCCATAGTCTTATGATCCTACAAAACCTGTAGAAAATGTTTCCTTTACATATACATCATGCAAGAACTTTTCTCTTCTTGTACCACTGCAATCCCGCTCTCCAATGGTACATGGCCAAAACCCCTCATATCCCTATTGTCATTGAATTCTTTGTTTGTCTCTGGCAAGGGTTTCTCTCTAAGACTTTCATGGTTCCTTTCATGGTCCACACAAACAGTAAGGAATTGTATTGCATGCTTCCCATCCCTGCTCCTAATCCTTGCATAAGCTGACCCATCATCCATCACCTTGGTTCCATGCGAGTAGCAATGATGTATGGTTGTCCAAGGATAAGAGGGTATGTAGACATCTCTTACACAAAGAAATTTTGTTCATCTTTCACATCCCCTATAGCCACCTTTACGTTTGGACAAGCTACATACAACTCCTCTGATGAGTTGTTTGCTACACGAATCATCCATCCATGATTTATATCGATTGGCCATTTTCCTATTTGATAAAGACTCTTTGACATGAGGTTAATCTCTAACCCATGATCTATCAACGCAATGTATGGCTCTTCTAAGTCTCCCACTTTTACCAGGGTCTCAGTAGTTGCTCTTGCCAAGTGACTCTTCAAGTAGTAACTCTTGTGAGTGGTCTCGACTTCATCTTCATCATCCAAGAAGCGAACTTGTTTTACTCCTCCCTTACACTTGTAGCATCCAACAATAGTTTCATGACCTTGTTTTCCATAGACATGTACTTCCTGTGCATTTAAAGTCTCTCCTTCACCATGTACATAGATAGATTCAGTAAGAGACTGTTGCTTCATCTTTATGATAGCAATTATTTTTTTGTGGAATTCCCACTTTGCTATACCAAGGACCTCACCCAAGGTAAATTCCACCTTACTGTTTAGAATCCTCTCTTCCAAAACCCTTTTGAGATCCGTTGCTGCCTCCATATCGAATTGGAATTTGTAGGCCGGACCCTTTGCTTTTGGATTTTTTTGCATCCTTCTTCTTTTCTTTAGAGGCTTCTTGCATAGGCACTTTGGGGACAGGCATCTGTTGTGGGGAAGGTGATCTAGGAGGCACTGTGTCATTTTGCCCCCACTCCTCGTCGTCCGTTTTGAAGGCCCTTCATCCCCATTCTTGCACCTGCGTTTCTCTTCAACAATGGCCTCATTGGCTTCACATTTGGCAATGTATGCATGTACTGACAAAGAGTCCACAGGGTCATCCCAACCTGTTTCTAGCTAAATGCAATCTCCTGCTTCATATAAAACCTCTTTAGTCATCTTACCCTTCATAGCAGATTATATCAACAAAGCCATAATTCTCCAATACCATTAGATTCCTCTTCTCCAACCTTGACTAATCCTTTTTTCTTAATAGGATCCACCTTCAACCCATAGGTGGCTGCCTCAACCATTGAGATGGCATGGCTAGAATCCATGTCCTCAACTAGTTTCTTCATCCCGCTTTTCCCAAAGTTTGTCCCCAAGAGCTTACATGTTTCACTTAAGTGATTTTTTTCATCTTTAAAGAAACCAAGCTCCTTTTTCAAAGCATCTTTAAAACTTTTAGAGTCCCTCCTTCCATGGTCAGTATTATCACACCATATGCATCTATTTACAAAGCCTTCTCTGTTTTGAGGTCTTTGCCCCGTAGATTGTCCTGATGGTTGTCCCTTTTCTTCTAGCCTTGTAAGCTTTAGCTTTCACTCTTGCATTCCCTTGACAATATCATCTAGAATGGACTTCTCACTCTTTGGAACCACAATAACAGGCTTTATGGGACTCTTAGGAACACTTGTAACTTGAGTAGGGTTGACTATCATCTTATCTCTTTGTCGTTATCGCTTAGTTAGCAGCAAAATGGTGTCTTCAACTTCATTCCAATTAGTCTTTAAACCTTGTTCTGCATCCTTATCCTCAAGTAGTAGCTCTAAATTTTCTTGAAGCTCTTTTGTGGCCTGCAAGAAGAGATTTGTCTTCTTCGAGTTTAGGGTAGCCTTTTTAGTCCTTGAAAGTTGATCATAGCAGCGTTCGAATTCCCTTAGCAGTTCGGTAGGCGAAAGCCCCTGTTTTGGTCGAACCACCCAATCTAAAAAAAAGTCCTCTTTGGTACCCTTTCGGAGTCCTCCATGAAATACTCTTATTTTAAGGCTAACTTGAATGCTTCCCAAGTTGCCCCCTGCTCATTTCTAATTCCCCTTACATGCTCTCTGATCTCGGGAACCACAGCTAGTTCAAAACTTTACGCCATCTCTGCTTCGGGCACTCGATGTAGCTCCATCTCCTTTACATACCCACAAAGATAATTTGTTACATATTTACCTTTAAATTGGTCCATTTTCTTTACCACAAATTCAAGCGCTTCGGTTGAGGGAAGCTCACTCCTTTCCACAGGTTGCTGCTGTTGCTGCATAAACACTGCAAAAGCTTGAAACATTTGCATTGTGACTGGATCAAACCAAACCCCCTATTGCTCTTGTTGCTCCATAACTTTAAACCTTTATTTTAAGACCTTCAATGAATCTTTTGAACCCTCACCCTAGCCTACTTAGCATTGGATTCACCAAAAATGTGTTAAGAAGTGCGCAATGTGACTAGGATAGCGTCGGGCCTCTGATTGTGAGGATTCGTAGCAAATTCAAGGAAGGCGTAGATAATTTGAAGCCAAAAAAACACTAAAAAAGAACAATCCAGCCATGAAAGCTCCACTTTGAAAACGAACCAAGATCAACTCAAAAGTTTTGTGTGTGTGAAGATTAGGTGTAGCCTCGCTCCCAATTGCACAGAAGCAATGCTCATTCGACATGTCAAAAACCCTAAATTTACGCTTCGATTCTTCGATTTCATGGAAGCTTCAGTACTTCATTGGAGAAGCCCAAGTAGCTATTTGAGGAGGGGAAACCCTAATTGGAGGCCTCACAGCCTCAACCATGTAGTGGAAGCAGCACGGGACTGCACTAGCACCCTCTAAAAGGAATGGCTATATCTCCTTGCTCATGTGCACAAATGAGCTCATTCTTGGCTCTAAAATTTTCCACACAACTTGAGCAATGATAGAACCATCAATGATGTGGCATTTGGAGGTACTTTGAGCTATTTTTAGGCTATTTTTGACCATTTTAAGGCCATTTTTAGCCCAAAAATACCCCTTTTTGTTCGTAAAAAGCCCAAACGAGCTGGGAAAAATCCCTAAAAAATAATCCATTGGGCTCAAATTTTATGTTGAACCTCAATTTTCCATGTGGTAAGTACTTTGGACACGTCTTTTACGCCCGCGCACAAAACCTGCTATGTTTGGCCGAGATTGCTTGCATTGAACTTTCTAGGCAAAACGAGCATGCCACTTCAATACACTTGACATTTGTACATTCCTAAAGCAAACTAGACATTCTTTAATGTGTTAAAACATGCAATGGTACCACGTCTCTGGCCTCGCCTGCTTGGCAAGGTATCTACACGGCTACAATCATGGCATCTGTTTTCGCATATATCACACTATGTACATCATAGCATTTGGTCCCACATAACAAAAGCATTGAGAGTGAGGTAGATATTGTAGTTTCACATTATGAACGTACCATGGCACGTTCAGCGTGCACAAAGTAGTGTATATGTGCATGGTCATCTGTACAAAAATATGTAAAAACATGCATTTGGGAGCTTTCCAAAGTGGTTCCAAGTTCTAAAAAAGATGCAACGTGTACACATTGTGAATAGTCAGGTTCACGTGCCAGCAGTCGGACACATGTACATGCCTAGATAGGGTATTCAGGCCATGGATATGGTTCTAGGTGGATTATTTTGGCTCTAGAGAATGTGTTTGAGCATTTTAGAATGTGAATAATGCAAGTGACAAGTGTGGGCACTCTCATCCCGCTCGAGAAGTTTGGGACATACAGTAATTGTCTATTTACGGTGCCTGATTTGCGGTGATACGTGCACTGCCCTAGAAGTGGCCAAAAACGGAATGTGGGGATGTGGAAAAGTTCTTTGGGTACTAAGGATCAAGAGTACAAAATTTGGTGAATTTTCGAGTCTGTTTGGGGTTTTTCCCGCAAAACATGTCCGTCGGGGTCAAAATTGGCAAAAATTGAGCCAAAAAAAGTCAACAAATGGTCAAAAAAGGTGTGAAAAGGCTTCAAAAGCCACATCCCTCACGGTGTTGTGTGTGTTCCAGCTGAGGGAGTGTTTTTGAACCCATGTTTTGGCACTTTCACCTCTCTATGTGTGGGAGGAAGCAGGGTTCCTACAAGTGGTCTAGTGCAGTCCCATCGCGTTCGCGTCCTGTTTTCGAGTGTTTGGAGGAGTGAATGAGAGCTTTCTCTCTTCAATTTTGCACTTGAGAGAGTCTATGGAAGTTATGAGGTTTCCATGGATGTGTGTGTGCAAGGATTTAATGGAAAGAAGGTGCGCTTTCTGCAAGACTATGTGACCCTTTATCGGTGCCATTAGGATTGGAGCTACTCCAAAGAGTCCAACAGACTAGAGTTTGGTGAAGACTTTGCAATGGTTTGAGAGAGGCCTTTTGTGGCTGGATTTTTTTATTTTTTTATATTTTTTCGTTTATATTTTGGTCACCATCAAGTGTGATTTCAAGTGTTGATCAACTCGACTCACCTTGTAGTGTCTGCGGGTAGGCAAGGGCTTGTAGGTCGAGGCATTTGGAGTTTGAATGGAGCTTGTGGGTAGCATTTTTATTGATCCCTTGAGTGGTGGTGTGTGTGGGTTGGAATTTAAGTAAATTCCTTGTGTGGTGTTGAGTTGTTTGGGTGTGTGAGTGTGCCCACGAGGTCTTTTGCTCCATCATCCTTTGGCGATCCCGCTGGGGAGCGAAAATTTGCCGGTTGAGCACCTAGGTGAAGCGGTTTTGCTGTGAAGTTTGAGTTTCATTGGAGAAAAGTGGTGGTTTTGTTGAGGTGCAAGACTTCAAATTTTGTGGAGTTACTCTCGCAAGGGAGAAGCGACTTCAAAGAGATGGCGTATAGTCGGCTAGTGTTCACAGGGAAGGAGGATGTGAAGGACTGGATTGCGGACTTCGAGTGGCATACGCTTGGTATGCATATTGTGAATGATGAAGCAAAGCTTCATGTATTTCCTCTTGCACTCAAAGGAGAAGCTCGCGAGTGGTTTGAAGGTTTAAAGGAAGACAAAAAGCAAACATGGGAGCAGGTGAAGCAGGCAATTTTGACAGGTTTGGAAAGAAACTAACCGCACCAGAAACAACGACAAAATTGAGAGGTTTGCAGCAAGATGTTCATGCTAACTTTAAAGAGTTTTTACAACACTTCAAAGGAGTGTGGGTGCAATTAAAGGCAGCATCCCAAGTACCTCCAGGGGATTTCTTTGAAGTGCATCAGTTTATGGATTGTCTCCATCCAAGTGTAAGGGAGAAGGTCGATCAAGAGGAGCGTGCTACATTTGAAAGAGCTGTGGAAATTGCCGAGGCGAAGAGCAAGAAGATCAAGAGAAGGTGGGAGCAAGGCATGACACACTGAGCCAGTTGTGGTGCAACCAATGGTCCCTGTGGCAACGGATGATAGAGTGGAGCAAGTGGTTCAAGATCCTGTTACAGCCCGGGTTTTGCATGATCTTGTCAGTCAGTTGCAAGAATTAAGAATTAACATAATGAATAGGAACCAAAGAGAAGAGTGGCCAGCTGGGAGAGGTATGGGACAAAGGCTACAAGGCAGATGCTACAATTGTGATGAAGAGGGTCACTACGCCCCTGATTGTCCTGAACCACCAAGAGAGAGAGAGAGAGAGAGAGAGAGAGAGAGAGAGAGAGAGGAGGGATATACCCCTTATATGGATGTGGTCAAGGGAGAATAGAAGAAAATCATCACGAGCGGGCATTAGAAGCA
This sequence comes from Adiantum capillus-veneris, assembly GCF_014529385.1. Classification (NCBI taxonomy): domain Eukaryota; kingdom Viridiplantae; phylum Streptophyta; class Polypodiopsida; order Polypodiales; family Pteridaceae; genus Adiantum; species Adiantum capillus-veneris. The sequence continues at coordinate 81,342,337 of NC_140945.1, forward strand.
CTGCCGCCGCAAAAACAACCCCAACCGTTGCCTACAAACGGAGAAGGTAGGGCTATTAACATCATTACCCTTGAGCATCAAGATGTGGATGTTTTGGCCAACAAGAGAGCTAGGCATGATAGGGAGAAAGAGAAAGAAGAAGAGAGGGAAACAAGAGCAAGAAAAGGAAACGCTAAGGTAGAAGACAAACCAGAGACTAGCAAGAGGCGACGAAGAAGGAAATAGGTCCAAAGGACTACCCCCTTGGCCAAGGTGTTGAAGACTATATGATATTATCCAGGACATACGAAATCAAAAAGAAAATATATCTTTTGGTCAATTGGTGGCTTTAAATGCTAAATTGAGGAGGCAGTGGACAAAGTGTGTGAGTACACGGCTTCCTTCCAAAAAGGAAAAGCATCGAGGGTTGGTCACCCGGTGGATATGGTGCCAATAGTTGAAGCTATGTTGGAAAAGAAGACGAAAGTGCAAGCATATGTGGATGGTGGTGCCCAGCTGTGTGTCATGATCGAGGCTATCATGAAAGAAGAAGGAGTCAAGGTGTTAGTGATTGCTTCAATCCGTATGAGGATGGCCAGCCACAAAAAGGCAAGGTGTCTTGGGATAGCTAAAGATGTCAAGATGTTAGTGATTGCTTCAATATGTATCAGGATGGCCAGCCACAAAAAGGCAAGGTGTCTTGGGATAGGAGAGGACTTGATAGAGAAAGAAACTACGGAGTATGAAGACATGTTCATGGAGTTTCCAAAGCTATTCTCCACTGAATATACAGATTTTTAAGGAGCTAAAGGGGTCGAGCATAGAATAAATCTAAAAGAAGGTCCAAGCCAAAGGTTCAAAAGCTTAGGAGGTTGGGGGTCATTCATGAGAGGGCACTTCGTGAAGAGGTGACGAAGCTTTTGGAAGCAGATTTCATCTTTTGAGTGGAGGAGTCTGAATGGGTCTCTCCAGTTGTTATTGTGCCCAAGAAGAACAGAAGATTTAGGATATGTGTTGATTTCAGGTCATGAACGTTACTCAATCAAAGATGGACTTTTTTGGCTACTTTCAGATCTTGATAGCGATTGAAGATCGATTGAAGACGACCTTCATTACTCCTTGGGGTTGTTTTGCCTACAAAAGAATGCCTTTTGGGTTCGTTAATGCATATGGTACCTTCCAAGGATGGATGAATAGAGTGTTTGGTTCCTACTTGGGTAAGTTCATTCGTGTTTTCATGGATGACATTGGATGTTATAGCTCTAGAGTCACACATTTGGAGAAGTTGAGGTTGAGTTTTGAAAGGCTTCAACAAGAGGGTGGGCAACTCAACCCAAAGAAATGTAAGTTTTCTCATGCCAGAGTCCATTTGCTAGGACATGTGGTTTCCCAAAATGGAATAGAAGCCGATCCAAAGAAATTTAATGCTTTATTGCTTATGGATCCTCCCAGCAACACAAAAGATTTGGCATCATTTGTGCATAAGCTCAGGTACCTATCACGTTTTTTCTGGATGCTATGTCAGTATGTGTATCCTCTCCAAAAATTGAGTCAAAGAGTTCAAGGGTTTGAGTGGAATGAAGGCATGCAACAGGCTTTAGATGGTATCAAGGAGGTATTGTGTGCTTTACCAACAGTGAGTCCTCCCGACTTGCAATCGATTTTCTATGTATCTATTAGTGTGGGTGAGTAGCTTCTGGGTCGATTCTCTTACAAAAGCAGGGAAGGAACTTCAAGTCTATTTTGAGAGCAAGATGAATAATGTGAGTGAGTTCTCCTATACAAAAATGGAATAGTGGGTCTTCGCCTTGGTTCTTGCTTGTCGCAGGTTCAAAACATATATGTTGACCCAAAAGTTCTATGTGCTCACCACACCAAATCTTTTGCCGGATGTAGTACAACATTTGAAGCCTAGCAAGTGCATCTTAAAGTGGACTTTGGAGCTTCAAGAGTATGAGTTTGAGTTTAAAGTGGATCATTCTGTTAAATCTCACTTGGCGAACATAGTGGTACATAAGGGAGAGGATCTTCCATCTTACCCAAGGGTTGACAAGGATAATCATGATGCGGAAGTAGATATTACAGATGCATATACAATGATTTTTGATGGTGCATACAGGAAAGTTCTTCAAAAGGCAAGTGGTGGGGTAGTCATTAAGAACCCAAAAGGCGATGTAATCTTTTCTAGAGTTTACGATATTGATGAAGCTGAAAGGAACAATGAGGCCAAGTATCTCACGCTTTTCCTTGGGTTGAAGCAGTGTGTTGAGTTTGGATTGAAGAGGGCCATTGCAAAAGGGGATGTGTTGTTAGTCATGAATCAGTTGCTTGGTTTGTGAAATGTTAAGAAAAACAATTTGAAGAAGTAGTTCTATGGCATCAAGAAGCTATTGCATGAGTTTGAGAAGATACAGTTTAAGCATGTTATTTATGAGTTTCCTAGGGACAAGTTGGATTCCTTGGTAGCTCCTTTAAAGGTCAAGGAATTATTGTATGCAAGAAGGGAATCTTTGCAAGATGTAGAAGTATTTCTTGCTAAATGGAAATGTCCAGAGGCCATGTCAAATGTTTGGCGTAAATAAAAAGTTGCAAAAGCAAGAAACTACACATTGGTAGGTGAGGATCTCATGCTTTATGGCAAAGATAGCATTTTGAGAAAAGTGTCGTACAAAGAAGAGATAGACTTGATTTTGGAGCACTGCCATGAAGAAACAGGCCATCAAGGCAAGGATCATGTTGTCTTTTGTATTTTGAGAGCAGGTTATTGTTGGCCCTCTATGATGAGAGATGCTTATTTTTTGTGCAAGTCATGCCATGAATGCCAATTGTTTGCAAATCGAAAGCTTTTGGTTGAGCCTCAAAAAGCTATAATGTCTTTTGATGCATTTGCAAAATGGGGAGTGGATGTTGTAGGTCCAATGCCAAGGACCAACAATGAAAAAAGGTATATCCTTGTGGATGTGGACTATTTGACAAAATGGGTGGAGGCAAGAGCGGTAAAAGATGTAACAGTGAGAAGAGTGGCCTCTTTTTTGTATGAGCAGGTGTGTTGCAGGTTAGGAGCTCCTATGGTTATCATTTTTGATCGTGGACCAAGGTTTAGGGGAAAACTTGTTGCTGCTCTCATGGAGAAATTTAAAATTCAGCATAGGCATTCTTCTCCTTACTACCCACAATGCAATGGCCTTGTTGAAAACTGCAATGGTCAGATTGTGAAGATGCTATCAAAGTATGCTAGAGATCGTTGGAGAGGGGAACGGGGAGCACGCCCAGCACACACACAAAAATGCCTTCTATAGCTCAGGGCATACACAGCACCCTTGACCACTTGAAAACCACCTCCAAACCACACAATTACCAAGACCACACACGCATACGCGCTCACAGAGAATCACCTAAGACCACACAAAGCATAATGCTATCCACACCCATAGAAATGCACCAACGGCCGTCGCCCTTCACACACGATCCCTTGCTCACTCTCTCCTTCTTTGCACACACGTTGTCAGGAGGGCAACACTGCCGACACACGCTCGCACTCACTTGCAATAGAGCAAAGCAGAAAAGGGAAGGGGAAAATACGGCACGACATGATTGCACACTTCAAAATTGGGGAGCTTTCTTCATTCAACCACAAAAAATTGCATACAACCCTGATCATTGGCCGATGCATACAAAACTACACATGGGGATGAGCTCACTCTAGCTTTCTGCACCAAGCTTTCCATGGCTGCTTCCTCCATGCAAAGCTCTCTCTCTCTCTCTCTTCCTTAACATGCAGGAGCCAAGCCTTTCCTTGAGGTCGCCGCTTTTTTGACAGCATGTAGAATTTCGAACGACAAAGAAAACCCTCTTCTTTTCCTTCTTTGCTCCACCTCTTATCCTTCTTTTCTAATTCTATCTCAAAGGGGCAACGGCACCGTTGTTGCACCCTTGCTTCACACTTATTTTAACTTCTTCTTTTTTTTATCCTTACTAGTAAAACGGCGCCGCCTTCAACGGCGGCATGGCCCCTCTTACTCTCAAGCCTCGTGCAGAACAACCCGTACCGTTGCACGATGTCCACCATGCCAACCCTTGTGGGCGTGTATGCTTAGAGAATGCAAGCACAGGTATAGGTAGCACCACAACAGCGTGACATAGAGAATATCTACAGAGACACACCCGCCTTTAAGGTGTGCTACTAGGAGCACTTACAACTCTCTCCTAGCCATGGTGGTGAGAACCTTAGCCTCGTCAGGTTCTGCACTGCCCATCATCCATGCAACGGGGCCGCCTCCATGGGACTTGAGAACTTTGGAAGGCATTTATAACCTACAAGATCGTGCATGCACATCTTGTGATTCCCATCTACACACACGTGCGCTTGCTTGCCCTTCCTTTATAGTGTTCAAGAAAAATCATTTTTCCAAACATACTAAAGTCCTTTCCTTGAATTTGCCAACACAAAATTTTAGAAAATTAGGTTTGTTTGCGGGTTTTTATACACTATGTTTCTCTATTTTGGTGTGGAATTTCTTCTTTTCCTCAGGACCTCAACCGGCAATCTTGAAATTGAAAACGGGACGATATTAAGCTGAGACACATTTTTCCCGAACAATATCCCTCTAGATTGCTTCAGGCAAGTGAACCCTAAGCAGATACCGAATCCAAGCTCACGTCCTTGATCACTCCCATTGAAGAAAAGAAATCGCGTACATGGTATGGTTGTGAAAGTGAGTGGGAAATCGAGGCACCCTGGCTCCAAATATCAACTTATCAAATGCAACCACAATGGTCGTCCACACCACATGCCATGCTAGTTGTCCTTAGCTAAATCTCTTTGATTAATCGTTGTTCAATACCATTGCTTCCATAACCATTTTTGCTCTTATTGCGGGTGTATTTCTTTCTCTCTTGTTGTTGCTGCTGTGAAGCAAATGCTCAAGCAATTCTTGTGATGACCCTCACAACAGCAGACCAATTGCGGTGCAACACGTGCAAGAAAAGAGGGTGAGAAAATCATCCAATTAGGTCACAAATGTGGCAAGTGGAAACTAAAAAAAAGCTTCCAAGACCTCAAGTCCTCAACGCCCACATCCAGCCATAGCTACCTCTGGATGTTTGTGAGTTTGGATGAGAAAAATGTCCTTCGTGCTGAGGAGATGCAGGATATGAATGGCGCAGTGGGTCAGATGCAAGTGACCATGCCTTTCCTTGGACTCCAGCTTTGCGATCACACGAAGCAGGCAACACTTAGGCATCTCCATCAGTTTCATCTTGGCCACGCCGGCCAACTCCTCTAATTTCTAGCAACGGTCAAGCATCTTCTTTGACTTCATGTCCACCATGCCGGCCAACTCCTTTTCTCGGTTGCCGCTACATCTCGCCCTTGCGTTTCTTCTCATCTTAATGTTTTACCTTCTAGTATGGCCGGCGGCCGGAGGCTGCCTCTCTCTCTCTCTCTCTCTCTCTCTCTCTCTCTCTCTCTCTCTCTCTCTCTCTCTCTCTCTCTCTCTCTCTCTCTCTCTCTCTCTCATGAATGCGTAGGAGTGCATATGGACACGCCATATACGGATACTGGTGTGATGATGCACGATGCAGGTACGCTTTCATGGAACCAAGCCAACTTCGGGGCTCCCTGTCACAGTCACGGTTCACTGGTTTGAACTTTGTCCTCACTGAGCGGCGACAATGAGTAGCAGCAAATACTCCTTGCATTCGAAGTGCGCAGGCCGGCCCAGGCAGTGACCACTCTCTCTCTCTCTCTCTCTCTCTCTCTCTCTCTCTCTCTCTCTCTCTCTCTCTCTCTCTCTCTCTCTCTCTCTCTCTCTCTCTCTCTCTCTCTCTCTCTCTCTCTCGTCTCCAGTCACACAGTACTCGGAAAAAACCATTCTTGAATTTGCCAAGAGGAAATTTAAAAAATTAAGGTTCTATTTTTCTCCTTTCGCGCTTGGTCTCAACCGGCATATTTAAAACGATATTAAGCTGAGACACATTTTTCCCGAACACTGCGAGTCCAGAGCGATGACGCTCCTCGTACCACCTCCTCTGCTGGGGTGACAAAGAACAAATAAACTCATCATCATCCATACCTGCATTAAACACACAAACATTTAATCTTAATATTGAATGGAGAAGAAAACATAGACAAGTTATAATCTATACTATAGATAATAGGGAGAGGGATTCTTGTGTAGAGAGAGAGAGAGAGAGAGAGTACTCATAATGGGGGAGGGATTTCTGTGAAGTTCTTGTGAATTTGTCTCCCATGTGCATTCTACGTATCTTGTAAAAGCTATGTCTTGGACAACATGCCCTTTATATGTAGCTGTGACAAGACACTTTGGTCATAAATTAAATTTATTTTATATTTGCCATATTTTTCTTGATTACTTGCGACAGATCTTTATCTATCACAAGAGAGATAGAGAGAGCGGTATGTCTTATCTTTTTTGTATATGCAGGTTTCTATATTCTTGGGCAATTGCAGATTCTCGGACTCCATCAGTATGAGTGATCATGGAAGCAGTAGTGCTCGCCCCAGATTTAAGGTTGATTTGAATGCTACTTTCAAGATGAAAGATTTGGGGCTGTTGCATCATTACTTGGGTATACAGTTTAAGCAGTGTGATGGTGATATTGCCTTATGTCAAAAAAGTTACATAGACACATTACTATGTAAGTTTGGACGTGAGGATTGCAAACCTATTGCCACTCCCATGGAAACAGGTTTGAAGTTGAGTCTACATGATGCTAGTGATCCTGCTGATGTCACTCTTTATCAAACTGTTGTTGGCTGCCTCATTTATGTATGCAACAGGAGGCAGAATATTCAGTTTGCAGTCTCACAGGTCAGCAGATTTAAGCTGACGGGATCAAAGCGAACCCCGAACCCCGACGGCCTCTAAAACACCGGGGACCGAATGGCGCGCCTCGAGCCTGTCATGGTAAAGCAAACAGGGGGCACCACCTAGCTTCAGCGGCTAGGACGCAAACAACACACCACCATAACAAAGTTTTCATCCAAGAGAGATGGATGCATGGGAGCAATGATGAAGAGGAAAGGGAATGAGATCAAGTGAGAGAGAGAGAGAGAGAGTGAGGGAGGGGGTATAGCGGCTTAGTACTTAGGCACCACAAAAGGATGGCGAATCCGCACACCCTTCATACATACACAAGCTCACTCCAAACACAAGACTAGGTGGCGATTCCGCACACCTAACATGGGCAAAACATTGCAAGAAAACATACTCACAAAACCTCAAGCTTTATTTAGAGAATAAGGCGATGAAATGGGGAGCATAGGGTAGGGGAATGAGAAGGGAGAGCGTGGTAGAGCACATGGTGGATAGGTGGGAGTTGATGGCGAAGACTCGCACGAGGGTTACGGCCATCATCCTTCATTTAGTTTCCCTTCATCTTCCATAGCCCAAGGGTGTAGAGGTCATGCTTAAGACGAACATGGTGATTGCGGGTATGGTGATGGTGTGTGTGTGTGTGTGTGTGTGTGTGTGTGTGTGTGTGTGTGTGTGTGTGTGTGTGTGTGTGTGTGTGTGTGTGTGTGTGTGTGTGTGTGTGTGTGTGTGTGTGTACGCGTGCGTGCGCACTAGGCACACACAGTGCATAGTGTACTCTTTGGTGATGGTGTGTGTGTCCTTAGTGTGATGGTGACCCCTCTTTATATAGGGGAGGAGGGGGGAGAAATTCTAGAATTTAGAAATGAAGAAATCATTATCTACATAGGCCATGTGACTGTGGGCCCCACTTGTTTGGCTGTGTGTATATGTGCCAAAACAGCAGTCTCATGAGAGAGAGACTAAGAGAGAGAGATGGGTTGATGAAAAAAAGTGAGAGGTGACATGGAGAATAAAGTAATTACAAGAGGGGAGAGAGGGGAGTGTGTTCAGAGGTGAATCTGTGTGCAGATGTGTGTGAACACAAGAAAAATCAGGTAACCACCGGGTGGGGATGGGTCTGTGGACACCTTTCTTAGTGAAACTGAGTGTGTGTGAGTGTGGGGGAGGTTATTTAGCTACAAGACAAGAGACATGGCACCCTTTAGAGAGAGATGGGGGTATTTGGGTCATGGGATATGATAGGAGAGAGAAAGAGGGGGTGGGGTATACTATTTTGGAAGATAGGGTAAGTTGCATGTGAGTTAGAGTGCATTATTGGTGAGTTATAATGCATTATTGGTGAGAAGTGGGGTAGCTTGAGGGGAGAGTGAAAGGAGAAAGGACAAGGGGAAGAGAGAGGGGGTTGACCTTTTGAGTGGAGGAGAGGAAAAGGGACACACGGCAGGGCAACAGTGAAGAAAAAGGAGGCAAGGTGGGGATGGGCTACCCCGCAGGCATGAGGTGGCCTATTTTACCTTTCTTATATATTTACATAATCATACTTTATTTTTTTCTTACTTTTTCCAATGCTTTTTATCACTCCCTCCCTAAGAGGGGGTTTTCATGGGGTGGGGACGAGAGAAGAGGGGTATGGGAGCTTGGCTTGTGAAAAGCCCCCATCATTAGCCCTCCCCTTTTGGCTAGAGGCATTCATGTCTCTAGCTCATCTGTTTGATCATTAGCGTCGGAGGTGGCGGCTGATGGTGTGTCCTCATCTGGAATGTCAATTGGTGGAGCCTGGTCAAATCGAAGAAAATAAGGTTTAAGTTGCCAACCATTTACCTTGGTTTTATGAAGTTTTCCATCAGTCTCCATAAGCTGGTAACTTCCATTGGCATACTTTTTCCTGATGATGAAAGGGCCTTCCCATCGGAGTAGGAGTTTCTTATCCTTGCACGTGTCGAAGCGATTGTCGTAGTGGAGCACCAACATTCCTTTCTTCAATTCTTTTTTCCGAAGATGCTCGTTAAAGCTAAGCCGTCTATGCTCTGCTTGTGCTGCATAATAATCTATTGCTTCTTCTCTGTCTAGCTGCAGTCTTTCCAAGTTGATGATGTGATCTCTCAAATGCATGTTGGGCTGTTGAAGCTGGCTTGCCATTACTCTGAGACTTTGTAGTTGCACTTCAATGGGCAAGATTGCTTCCTTACCAAATACTAGATGATACGGTGTGAATCCCAAGGATGTACGAAATGAAGTTCTGTAGGCCCATAAAGCTGGTAGTAGATACTTATCCCAGTCTCCAAGATGATTGTTTACCTGCTTGGTAATAATTTTAGAAACCATTCCATTTACCTTTTCAACTAGGCCATTACATTGAGAGTAATATGGTGAAGAGTGCCTCCTTGTAATGCCCAGTTTCTGCATTAATTCTCCTACCAAGTCTGCTCTGAAACCTGGCCCTCTATCAGAGATGATCTCTAAAGGTGTGCCAAACCTACAGCATATGTGCTCGTAGATAAATTTAGCTACCTCTATCGCTGTGATTCTAGTGGTGGCTGTAGCCTCTGCCCATCTAGTCATGTAGTCGACCCCCATGATAATGTAGAATTTTCCTGAGTTGTCCCTAGGTAATGGCCCAATGGCATCGATACCCCATTTTTCAAATGGGCCATATGAGAGAATAGGTGTTTGTGGTTCAGGCATAAGTGACCTAGTGCCGGCCTTTTGACACAACTTACACGTTTTGCACCAGTGGTGTACATCACGGTTGAGGCTACGCCATATGAAGCTTGCCTGCAAGATTTTCCTACTTGTTATGTCTAGGGCAAAGTGACCACCACAAACCCCGTCGTGACAACTAGCAATTACTCCCGTGATTTCCTGAGAGAGAGGGACCTTCCTGAGTATTTGGTCCTTACCCTTACAATACAAACCGTCATTGATGAGTCGATACCTTGTGGCCTTCCGTGTCAGCCATTGCTTCTATCCCTTTGTTAAATCTGATGGGCATTCCCCTGTTTCCAAAAAATGCATGATGTCAGGCAAGGCATCACTTCCTTGAAATAGAGGGAGCTTTAGTTTTATTCCTCCAACCACCACTTCCTGTAGTCTTTCACTTGCTAGGGCATCTGCTTCTTGGTTTTGAGCACTTGGGATATGGTGTATTTGAACTTCTTCAAACTTACCCAACAAGGTTTTTACACCACTTAAGTGAGTCCTTAAACTAGGATTCTTGCATGTCCATGCTCCATTTACTTGCATGTCCATGCTCACAAGGCGTTGTACACCTTGTGAAACGCACCATTGTAGACCCTTGGTTAGTGCTGCATACTCAGCTTCCTTGTTAGAATGTGAATCTAACAATTGGCCCAACGAAAATACCTTTGTCATCAAAGACCACTATGCCTGCAGTTGCTTTGTCGGACGCTCGCTTGTAGGCTCCATCAAAGTAGAGAGAGTATGCTCCTTCTACCATCGGTGGTACTCGAGGTAATCGGACTTCTCCTTCCTTAGAATGCTTCTCCTTCCCTTCAAAGACTTGGTAGGTCATGAGTCCCACCAAACATGCCCTTGTCGTGCTTTCTACCTGTACCATGTAGTCAAACTCTTGCAGACGAACTAGCCATTTAGTAATTCTAGCAGACACATCCATGTGTTGTACAACATAGGGAAATATTTCATCCGTGGTTAGAATCACAAATTGCTTAGGCAGCAAATATGACCTAAACTTTGTAGTTGCAAATCTAAGAGCTAGGACTAAGTGTTCCACATGGGTGAAACCTTTCTCTCCTGCTGTCATCATTCGACTAGAGAAGTAGATTGGCCTCATGAAAGATGTCGTCGTATCCTTTTGGAGTAGCACAGCCCCCAACGAGTCATCACCAACACTTGAGGTGACATAGAATTTTTCATCCCACTTAGGTGGTGAGATAGTTGGCAGAGTGGCTAAGACCTCCTTTACCTTGTTGTAGTGATGTTCGCTTTCCTCGTCCCAAGTGAAAATTGATCTTTGAGTGAGTTGTTGCAGTGGTAGAACAAGTTGTGATAGTAGATGTATGAATCTACTTAAGTACATCACCTTTTGTAGAAAAGAGACCAGTTGACGTGCGGTCGTTGGTGAAGGTAGAACTATGAGTGCGGACACCTTACTTGGGTTGGCGTTGATACCTCTTGCTGAAATTTCATGGCCTAGTAGAATGACTTTACTGTCCCCAATGTGATATTTATCCACATTTAATTGCCCACCTAGGCTCTGCAACCTGGCCAAACCTTCAGTTACCTTTTCTAAATGTGAAATACGGGAGCTATATATACAAAAATCATCAATGAACACTCTTATGGATGTTCCAAAGAATGGTTGAAAAACATATGTGACATATCTTTGGAATGTGGCAGGTGCATTTGTGAGACCAAATGGCATAACCCTGTATGCAAAACAACCCCATGGCGTGATAAAAGTGGTTTTTAGCTGATCTTCCAAGGCTATGCGTATTTGAAAGTATCCAGAATAACCATCACAGACGGTATAGCATTCAAAACCCGCTACTTCATTCAGAATTTCATCCAAGAAAGGGAGAGGAAAGTGGTCTCTCTTTGTAGCTGCATTTAGTGGTTTGTAGTCAACACAGACCCTCCACTTACCATTCTTTTTAGGCGTCACCACTACGGGTGACACCCATTCTGAGTTTTCTACAGGATAGATGAATCCCGCCTCCAGCAGTTTCCTTACCTCGGCCAGGAGTGCCTTTTCTTGTATGACCCCCAGTCGTCGTAGCTTTTGCACAACTGGTTTTACCCCTTCCTTCAGCTTAATATGATGTTCCACCACTGTAATGCCTGTGATTCTTTCATAGTTGTCAATGAACAGGTTAGGAAATCCCATCAACATTTGCAAAAAACTATCTTTCTCCTCAAGTGTTAATTCCGTAGACAACATACCCTTCAACCTACTTCCTCCTAGGCCAGGTGATTTGCTCTTCTCTTCATTGGGTTGCCCTTTTGGTGATGGATCACCAGTTGTGATTACCCTTTGTGGATCCTTCATAATGATACCCATCACATCAATGGAACTGTCACCTTCGTCGGTGGATGTGGTCTCCTCCTCAGAACTGGAAGATTCGCTAGTGGTTTCATCTGCCGATGTTTCCAAATTCATTTGCTTCTGCTTGCCAATCCTCATGTCGTAGTAGATTGTCTCCCCTTTCTTACCGATCATGCGTAGAAGGCCAGTACCCCAGTCCTGGTTTGCCTTCATGGCCATCAACCATGGCCTTTCCAAAATTAGTGGATAGCCCTCCCCCTTAGTAGGCATTACAAAAACATCTAACTCTACCTCAATGTTGAAAGCTTTGAATTTCACGGCACTTACCACACCCACACACTTTACTTTTGCGTTGTTTGCCATCTTTGCCTTGCATGGAGAAGGCCTGTCAACCTCGAGCCCTAATCGAAGCATCATAGCTTCGCTCATTACACAAATTTGTGCACCTCCATTAATGTAGGTGTTTCCAACCCTCTTTCCTTTTATGTTTACGTCGACAATTGGAAGGATGTCATCCATGTTGCATCCCGAAATTGCTCCGGCTACCTTTGTTTTGGAGCGTCTTGTACTTACCATTTTAGACCATTGTCGCCTTACTTTTGGTGCAAGATGTAGCAGTTGTGGCCATGTAATCTTCGGTCCGTGCTCTGCCACATCCAATGTTAGATCATAGGGCTTAGAACTTTCCCCTAGCTGGAAGTCGGTGATGCCCAATTTCCGTCGTGACCTGGATGGCCTCTTGCTAGTTTATCCTCTCATGCTTCTCTCATCCTCTGATTGTGTAGCTTTCTCCCTCCTAGCTCTTTTCACAGTCATGGCTTCAAGTGGTTCTAAAAAGGTTACCTTCTCCTTACCCTTGTCCCTCTCCTTTGCTCTGGGTGGATCCACTACTACGGCTTTTCCTTTCTCTTCTAGCCTTATGATGTTTACAGGGCGATCAGGTGGTGGGGCTGGTGGAAGAGGTGGGATGGATGCTTGTAGTGGTGTCTGAGGTGGACGTAGAATTTGTGTTGGTGGGGGTGGTGCTCGGGGTGGGGGTGTTCTTTCTCTAGGGGGTGACAATTGGTTCCTCCTACCTCCTCTATTATAATTTTTTCGTGGTTTGGGACAGTAGTACATACCGTGACCGTCTTCTCCGCAGTTGTAGCAACGATACTCCCTGTTTTGTCGTCGTGCTCTTCCTGGGTCTTGATCTCTTTCTTGACTCCTCCCTTGCTGTATTAAGTGGACATACAAATTCTGCAGTTGGTCAGTAATATGGGCCAACATATCTTGTTGGTCATCTCTTACCCCAAGAGCCGGTGGTGGTGGTATGGTGGTTGTCGTAGTTGCTGGTCGACGCAATGTTCCTGCTTCTGTTGACTCGATTTCTTTGGCTTTCATTCGCAGTTTCTTGTCCTTAAGGCGAGCAATCTCAACGGCTAACTCGTACGTAGCCAGGAATCTACCTTTCACCTTCTCCTTGAGAAGCAGCCATAAGCCATGCGTGAACCGATCTTTTTTTAGGAAATCGGGTGCGGCTTCCCCCCTTGCCAGTGACTCAACCCACCGTTCCCACAAATCCACAAATTTTGACTCATAGGTGGCATATTCTAAAAGACCCTCCTGCTTCAAGTCTCTCAACTTGTCCCACAACTTTTTTGAAGTGGTACCTCCCCCAAAGCGCCTCTTAAAAGCGGTTTTTAAGGGTTCCCAGTCATCCTTGGTTGCTTGTGGAAGTGCATTGTACCATGATCTAGCTTCTAGCTTCATGAGATGCTTAAAGATTCTAACCCGGGATTCATCCGTATCTTTGTTGCTCACTACACATGCTACTTCAAAGTCATCTAGGAAGTCTGTTACCAAATCCTCCCCTTCTTTCCTTTAAATGTTGGAAATGCTACACTTGCCATGATTACTGAGAGAGAGCTAGAAAGACACACTGCTTAACTTGCAAAAGTTTTTTTCTTCTTTACAAGGAGGTGTGTATACCCTCTTATACTAGGACATAGATTAAAACTTCAAACGGTACATTGCCTTGTACCAAAGGTAGGACAAATGGTTGATCTGATGCCAGAACCTCAAAAAATCGCTCCCCACCCAGCATGGTGTCAATGACGTGCTGGTAGTGAGCCTTCAAATCCAGTATTACCTTGATTGAGCGTACACGTGTTGGTATGTGTGATCTGTCTTGAGCTAGGTTGTACTGATTCATGTGAAGCTTAGAGGTGCTTAGTCACTGTCCAAGCTTGTGGGAGAGGGTGGTGTTCTTTCCTGAAACAAACTCAGTAGATCCCTAGTTTCTCTAGTTAGAGTGTGAGCCAATGATTCCGTTATCTGTGCTGCAGTATCAGGTGCGACTTGAAAACTGACTGTGATAATTACCTCGGTGACTTGAGTTACCCGATTCTCAAAGTAGAATAGTGTTGATTCTCTATTGTGTAGAGCTCCTTCCATTTTGTTGTTGTGGGTTGGTTGTAGGTTGCGGACAAGGTTTCGACCTTCTCCTTCTTCTTCTTGGCACTTGGCCTATGTATATCCACTGGGTTTGGCGTGTTGGTTGACTCTCCCACTGCAAATCGATTACTGTTACGCCTGGCACTCGAGCTTCGATGGAGATGCGGAGTTCGTCTAGTTGTGCTTGGAGCTCTTCTTCTTCTATCGTCCAATTAGCAAATCGTGCTATCCATCCATCCATTCACAATAGTTTAGGGGTTTCAGTCTTGTAAAGTGAAGGGTTTCATGAAAAGATCCTCAGTGGGGGCACCAAATGACGGGAGCAAAGCGAACCCCGACGGCCTCTAAAACACCGGGGACCGAATGGCGCGCCTCGAGCCTGTCATGGTAAAGCAAATAGGGGGCACCACCTAGCTTCAGCGGCTAGGACGCAAACAACACACCACCATAACAAAGTTTTCATCCAAGAGAGATGGATGCTTGGGAGCAATGATGAAGAGGAAAGGAAATGAGATCAAGTGAGAGAGAGAGAGAGAGAGAGAGAGAGAGAGAGTGAGGGAGGGGGTATAGCGGCTTAGTACTTAGGCACCACAAAAGGATGGCGAATCCGCACACCCTTCACACATACACAAGCTCACTCCAAACACAAGACTAGGTGGCAATTCCGCACACCTAACATGGGCAAAACATTGCAAGAAAACATACTCACAAAACCTCAAGCTTTATTTAGAGAATAAGGCGATGAAATGGGGAGCATAGGGTAGGGGAATGAGAAGGGAGAGCGTGGTAGAGCACATGGCGGATAGGTGGGAGTTGATGGCGAAGACTCGCACGAGGGTTACGGCCATCATCCTTCATTTAGTTTCCCTTCATCTTCCATAGCCCAAGGGTGTAGAGTTCATGCTTAAAACGAGCATGGTGATTGTGGTGATGGTGATGGTGTGTGTGTGTGTGTGTGTGTGTGTGTGTGTGTGTGTGTGTGTGTGTGTGTGTGTGTGTGTGTGTGTGTGTGCACTAGGCACACACAGTGCATAGTGTACTCTTTGGTGATGGTATGTGTGTCCTTAGTGTGATGGTGACCCCTCTTTATATAGGGGAGGAGGGGGGAGAAATTCTAGAATTTAGAAATGAAGAAATCATTATCTACATAGGCCATGTGACTGTGGGCCCCACTTGTCTGGCTGTGTGTATATGTGCCAAAACAGCAGTCTCATGAGAGAGAGACTAAGAGAGAGAGATGGGTTGATGAAAAAAAGTGAGAGGTGACATGGAGAATAAAGTAATTACAAGAGGGGAGAGAGGGGAGTGTGTTCAGAGGTGAATCTGTGTGCAGATGTGTGTGAACACAAGAAAAATCAGGTAACCACCGGGTGGGGATGGGTCTGTGGGCACCTTTTTTAGTGAAACTGAGTGTGTGTGAGTGTGGGGGAGGTTATTTAGCTACAAGACAAGAGACATGGCGCCCTTTAGAGAGAGAGGGGGGTATTTGGGTCATGGGATATGATAGGAGAGAGAAAGAGGGGGTGGGGTATACTATTTTGGAAGATAGGGTAAGTTGCATGTGAGTTAGGGTGCATTATTGGTGAGTTATAATGCATTATTGGTGAGAGGTGGGGTAGCTTGAGGGGAGAGAGAAAGGAGAAAGGACAAGGGGAAGAGAGAGGGGGTTGACCTTTTGAGTGGAGGAGAGGAAAAGGGGCACACGGCGGGGCAACAGTGAAGAAAAAAGGAGGCAAGGTGGGGATGGGCTACCCCGCAGGCATGAGGTGGCCTATTTTACCTTTCTTATATATTTACATAATCATACTTTATTTTTTTCTTACTTTTTCCAATGCCTTTTATCACTCCCTCCCTAAGAGGGGGTTTTCATGGGGTGGGGACGAGAGAAGAGGGGTATGGGAGCTTGGCTTGTGAAAAGCCCCCATCAAAGCATAGCCCAGGGTCTAAGCATTGGCAGGCTGTCAAGAGGATTTTTTGCTATCTTAGTGGCCCTTTACATCTTTGCTTGTTTTATCCCAAGGGAGGATCATTGCCGCCAGACTTACATGCTTTTTCGGACTCAGATTGGGCTGATGGTTTTGACACGCGAGTGTCCACAAGTGGTTTTTATTCAATGCTTGGCAGTTCATGTATATCATGGTTGAGCAGGAAGCAACCTACTATGGCCACTTCGAGTTGTGAGGCTGAGCACAGGGTAGTCTTCACAGCTACGGTTGAGTGTGTATGGCTCAGACGCCTTATGGTTGATTTGGGTGTTGGACAGGACACTACCAACACTATCTACACTGATAGTCAGAGCGTATTCGTAGTGGCGAGGAACCCAATTTTTCATGCTCGCACAAAGCACATTGAGGTGCATTACCACTATGTCAAGGAGAGGCTCTCAGCAGGAGAGATCAGCTTGGCTTATGTGCCAACACAAGACAACCTTGCAGATCTTTTCACAAAGGCATTGTCTCGTGAGAAGCTTGAAGCTTTCCGCAAATCTTTGGACTTACTCCCCTTTGTGGACTGATCATGTCCTCAAGGCATGGCACTTCCCTTTACTCATGTGCCAGCTCTCGTTCACCGCATCACTCCAGGGGGGATTTGTTATTATATACATGTGGTAGTGATATGTGTGAACACACTAGGACCACCGGGGCATTTTTTCCCACTTTAGGAGGTTTTTTCCCCCCGTGCATTGTATATACGCCCATCACTCTAGGGCTATCTATCTTTCCATTGCATACTAAGAAACATACTCTCTATTGTGTGCCTTGAGCTTCCTTCGTCTTCTCCAAGCTGTGTGCGTTTCTCTGCAACCCTAATTCCAACAGGTTGTGATTAAAAAATCCCCATTTTGCAGAGATTAAGTATGGTTTGGTTGCTGATTTTTTATGCATTCTTAAAAGGCTAGAATAAAATTGTAATATGGGAGTAATAGAGAGAGATATGGAGATGGTGTATGTAGGTAGAGCTTGAAAAGAGAGCTATGGGTGTGAGAGGGGAGGCTAATGGTGAAGAGGATGAGAGACAACCATGAAAGTTGCAGGTTTGAGTGAGGAATAGAGAGAAATGTGTGTGTGTGTGTATGTGTGTGTGTGTGTGTGTGTGTGTGTGTGTAGGAAAGGAGGTGAGAGAAGACTATGGGCTACTTTTGAGAAACGTGGACAGACTGGAGTCCACCAAAAACATCCTATCTCATCGATGGTAGCTCCAAAACTTATCAAAATTTTCAAGGTGATTATTCAGATCTTGGTCCTCATTTTGTCTTTCAACCACCACTTCAAATTTGGAGTGGAGATGGATATAAAAAATCCCACCAAAATGCCTGTTTTTCTTCACAAAAAGTCTTCAGTGGCCCCTCTTTTGTTGAATTTGCATAAGGCTCCAAAGGTAAGCCCCTCCTTGCATGAGATCATGACGTAATATATTCTTAGGGGTTTGAAAATATGTATGGTTGTAAATTATCCATAAATATAATATATCGATATGATGAAAAAACACAGGCTAGTATATATAAACCATTCATGGAATCTAGAATAGTGTGATCTATATCTATATATATATATATATATATATATATATATATATATATAAACATAGGGAATCAAATGAGTAGGGTCCTCATTTATTTTTATTGATGTATATTTATTTACAATTGGTAAGAATTAATACCTGTTGAACATAACAATTTAGTGAAAGGCAATGGCTGATGGTGAAAGTGACGGGAGCAAAGCGAACCCCGAACCAAGACGGCCTCTAAAACACCGGGGACCGAATGGCGCGCCTCGAGCCTGTCATGGTAAAGCAAACAGGGGGCACCACCTAGCTTCAGCGGCTAGGACGCAAACAACACACCACCATAACAAAGTTTTCATCCAAGAAAGATGGATGCTTGGGAGTAATGATAAAGAGGAAAGGGAATGAGATCAAGTGAGAGAGAGAGAGAGAGAGAGAGAGAGAGAGAGAGAGGGAGGGGGTATAGCGGCTTAGTACTTAGGCACCACAAAAGGATGGCGAATCCGCACACCCTTCACACATACACAAGCTCACTCCAAACACAACACTAGGTGGCGATTCTACACACCTCACATGGGCAAAACATTGCAAGAAAACATACTCACAAAACCTCAAGCTTTATTTAGAGAATAAGGCGATGAAATGGGGAGCATAGGGTAGGGGAATGAGAAGGGAGAGAGTGGTAGAGCACATGGTGGATAGGTGGGAGTTGATGGCGAAGACTCGCATGAGGGTTATGGCCATCATCCTTTATTTAGTTGCCCTTCATCTTCCATAGCCAAGGGTGTAGAGGTCATGCTCAAGACAAGCATGGTGATTGCGGTGATGGTGATGGTGATGGTGATGGTGATGGTGTGGGTGTGGGTGTGTGTGTGTGTGTGTATGCACTAGGCACACACAGTGGATAGTGTGTTCTTTGGTGATGTTGTGTCCTTAGTGTGATGGTGACCCCTCTTTATATAGGGGAGGAGGGGGGAGAAATTCTAGAATTTAGAAATGAAGAAATCATTATGTACATAGGCCATGTGACTGTGGGCCCCACTTGTTTGGCTGTGTGTATATGTGCCAAAACAGCAGTCTCATGAGAGAGAGACTAAGAGAGAGAGATGGGTTGATGAAAAAAAGTGAGAGGTGACATGGAGAATAAAGTAATTACAAGAGGAGAGAGAGGGGAGTGTGTTCAGAGGTGAATCTGTGTGCAGATGTGTGTGAACACAAGAAAAATCAGGTAATCACCGGGTGGGGATGGGTCTGTGGGCACCTTTTTCAGTGAAACTGAGTGTGTGTGAGTGTGGGGGAGGTTATTTAGCTACAAGACAAGAGACATGGCGCCCTTTAGAGAGAGAAGGGGGTATTTGGGTCATGGGATATGATAGGAGAGAGAAAGAGGGGGTGGGGTATACTATTTTGGAAGATAGGGTAAGTTGCATGTGAGTTAGGGTGCATTATTGGTGAGTTATAATGCATTATTGGTGAGAGGTGGGGTAGCTTGAGGGGAGAGTGAAAGGAGAAAGGACAAGGGGAAGAGAGAGCGGGTTGACCTTTTGAGTGGAGGAGAGGAAAAGGGACACACGGCGGGGCAACAGTGAAGAAAAAGGAGGCAAGGTGGGGATGGGCTACCCCGCAGGCATGAGGTGGCCTATTTTACCTTTTTTATATATTTACATAATCATACTTTATTTTTTTCTTACTTTTTCCAATGCTTTTTATCACTCCCTCCCTAAGAGGGGGTTTTCATGGGGTGGGGACGAGAGAAGAGGGGTATGGGAGCTTGGCTTGTGAAAAGCCCCCATCATTAGCCCTCCCCTTTTGGCTAGAGGCATTCATGTCTCTAGCTCATCTGTTTGATCATTAGCGTCGGAGGTGGCGGCTGATGGTGTGTCCTCATCTGGAATGTCAATTGGTGGAGCCTGGTCAAATCGAAGAAAATAAGGTTTAAGTCGCCAACCATTTACCTTGGTTTTATGAAGTTTTCCATCAGCCTCCATAAGCTGGTAACTTCCATTGGCATACTTTTTCCTGGTGATGAAAGGGCCTTCCCATCGGAGTAGGAGTTTCTTATCCTTGCGCGTGTCGAAGCGATTGTCATAGCGGAGCACCAACACTCCTTTCTTCAATTCTTTTTTCCGGAGATGCTCGTTAAAGCTAAGCCGTCTATGCTCTTCTTGTGCTGCATAATAATTTATTGCTTCTTCTCTGTCTAGCTGCAGTCTTTCCAAGTTGATGATGTGATCTCTCAAATGCATGTTGGGCTGTTGAAGCTGGCTTGCCATTACTCTAAGACTTTGTAGTTGCACTTCAATGGGCAAGATTGCTTCCATACCAAATACTAGATGATACGGTGTGAATCCCAAGGATGTACGAAATGAAGTTCTGTAGGCCCATAAAGCTGGTAATAGATACTTATCCCAGTCTCCAGGATGATTGTTTACCTGCTTGGTAATAATTTTAGAAACCATTCCATTTACCTTTTCAACTAGGCCATTACATTGAGGGTAATATGGTGAAGAGTGCCTCCTTGTAATGCCCAGTTTCTGCATTAATTCTCCTACCAAGTCTGCTCTGAAACCTGGCCCTCTATCAGAGATGATCTCTAAAGGTGAGCCAAACCTACAGCATATGTGCTCGTAGATAAATTTAGCTACCTCTACCGCTGTGATTCTAGTGGTGGCTGTAGCCTCTGCCCATCTAGTCATGTAGTCGACCCCCATGATAATGTAGAATTTTCCTGAGTTGGCCCTAGGTAATGGCCCAATGGCATCGATACCCCATTTTTCAAATGGGCCATATGAGAGAATAGGTGTCTGTGGTTCAGGCATAAGTGACCTAGTGCCGGCCTTTTGACACAACTTACACGTTTTGCACCAATGGTGTACATCACGGTTGAGGCTAGGCCATATGAAGCCTGCCTGCAAGATTTTCCTACTTGTTATCTAGGGCAAAGTGACCACCACAAACCCCGTCGTGACAACTAGCAATTACTCCCGTGATTTCCTGAGAGAGAGGGACCTTCCTGAGTATTTGGTCCTTACCCTTACATTACAAACCGTCATTGATGAGTCGATACCTTGTGGCCTTCCGCGTCAGCCATTCCTTCTGTCCCTTTGTTAAATCTGATGGGCATTCCCCTGTTTTCAAAAAATGCATGATATCAGGCAAGGCATCACTTCCTTGAAATAGAGGGAGCTTTAGTTTTATTGCTCCAACCACCACTTCCTGTAGTCTTTCACTTGCTAGGGCATGTGCTTCTTGGTTTTGATCCCTTGGGATATGGTGTATTTGAACTTCTTCAAACTTACCCAACAAGGTTTTTACACCACTTAAGTGAGTCCTTAAACTAGGATTCTTGCATGTCCATGCTCCATTTACTTGCCTTACCAGAAGTAGAGCATCCCCAAATACATTAAGGCGTTTTACACCCTTCGAGACGCACCATTGTAGACCCTTGGTTAGTGCTGCATACTCAGCTTCATTATTAGAATGTGAATCTAATGATTGGCCCAACTAAAATACCTTTGTCATCAAAGACCACTATTCCTGCAGCTGCTTTGTCGGACGCTCGCTTGTAGGCTCCATCAAAGTAGAGAGAGTATGCTCCTTCTACCATCGGTGGTACTGGAGGTAATCGAACTTCTCCTTCCTTAGATTGCTTCTCCTTCCTTTCAAAGACTTGGTAGGTCATGAGTCCCCCCAAACTTGCCCTTGTCGTGCTTTCTACCTGTACCGTGTAGTCAAACTCTTGCAGACGAACTAGCCATTTAGTAATTCTAGCAGACACATCCATGTGTTGTACAACATAGGGAAATATTTCATCCATGGTTAGAATCACAAATTGCTTAGGCAGCAAATATGCCCTAAACTTTGTAGTTGCAAATCTAAGAGCTAGGACTAAGTGTTCCACATGGGTGAAACTTTTCTCTCCTGCTGTCATCATTCGACTAGAGAAGTAGATTGGCCTCATGAAAGATGTCGTCGTATCCTTTTGGAGTAGCACAGCCCCCAATGAGTCATCACCAACACTTGAGGTGACATAGAATTTTTCATCCCACTTAGGTGGTGAGATAGTTGGCAGAGTGGCTAAGACCTCCTTTACCTTGTTGTAGTGATGTTCGCTTTCCTCGTCCCAAGTGAAAGTTGATCTTTGAGTGAGTTGTTGCAGTGGTAGAACAAGTTGTGATAGTAGATGTATGAATCTACTTAAGTACCTCACCTTCTGTAGAAAAGAGACCAGTTGACGTGCGGTCATTGGTGAAGGTAGGGCTATGAGTGCGGACACCTTACTTGGGTCGGCATTGATACCTTTTGCTGAAATTTCATGGCCTAGTAGAATGACTTTACTCTCCCCAATGTGGCATTTATCCACATTTAATTGCCCACCTAGGCTCTGCAACCTGGCCAAACCTTCAGTTACCTTTTCTAAATGTGAAATACGGGAGCTATATATACAAAAATCATCAATGAACACTCTTATGGATGTTCCAAAGAACGGTTGAAAAACATATGTGACATATCTCTGGAATGTGGCAGGTGCATTTGTGAGACCAAATGGCATAACCCTGTATGCAAAACAACCCCATGGCGTGATAAAAGTGGTTTTTAGCTGATCTTCCAAGGCTATGCGTATTTGAAAGTATCCAGAATAACCATCACAGACGGTATAGCATTCAAAACCCGCTACTTCATTCAGAATTTCATCCAAGAAAGGGAGAGGAAAGTGGTCTCTCTTTGTAGCTGCATTTAGTGGTTTGTAGTCAACACAGACCCTCCACTTACCATTCTTTTTAGGCGTCACCACTACGGGTGACACCCATTCTGCGTTTTCTATAGGATAGATGAATCCCGCCTCCAGCAGTTTCCTACCTCGGCCAAGAGTGCCTTTTTTTGTATGACCCCCAGTCGTCGTCGCTTTTGCACAACTGGTTTTACCCCTTCCTTCAGCTTAATATGATGTTCCAACATTGTAATGCCTGTGATTCTTTCATAGTTGTCAATGAACAGGTTAGGAAATCCCATCAACATTTGCAAAAAACTATCTTTCTCCTCAAGTGTTAATTCCGTAGACAACATACCCTTCAACCTACTTCCTCCTAGGCCAGGTGATTTGCTCTCCTCTTCATTGGGTTGCCCTTTTGGTGATGGATCACCAGTTGTGCTTACCCTTTGTGGATCCTTCATAATGATACCCATCACATCAATTGAACTGTCACTTTCGTCGGTGGATGTGGTCTCCTCCTCAGAACTGGAAGATTCGCTAGTGGTTTCATCTGCCGATGTTTCCAAATTCATTTGCTTCTGCTTGCCAATCCTCATGTCGTAGTAGATTGTCTCCCCTTTCTTACCGGTCATGCGTAGAAGGCCAGTACCCCAGTCCTGTTTTGCCTTCATGGCCATCAACCATGGCCTTCCCAAAATTAGTGGATAGCCCTCCCCCTTAGTAGGCATCACAAAAACATCTGCCTCTACCTCAGTGTTGAAAGCTTTGATTTTCACGGAACTTACCACACCCACACACTTTACTTTTGCGTTGTTTGCCATCTTTGCCTTGCATGGAGAAGGCCTGTCAACCTCGAGCCCTAATCGAAGCATCATAGCTTCGCTCATTACACAGATTTGTGCACCTCCATCAATGTAGGTGTTTCCAAACCTCTTTCCTTTTATGTTTACGTCGACAATTGGAAGGATGTCATCCATGTTGCATCCCGAAATTGCTCCGGCTACCTTTGTTTTGGAGCGTCTTGTACTTACCATTTTAGACCATTGTCGCCTTACTTTAGGTACAAGATGTAGCAGCTGTGGCCATGTAATCTTCGGTCCTTGCTCTGCCACATCCAATGTTAGATCATAGGGCTTAGAACTTTCCCCTAGCTGGAAGTCGGTGATGCCTAATTTCCGTCGTGGCCTGGATGGCCTCTTGCTAGTTTCTCCTCTCATGCTTCTCTCATCATCTGATTGTGTAGCTTTCTCCCTCCTAGCTCTTTTCACAGTCATGGCTTCAAGTGGTTCTAAAAAGGTTACCTTCTCCTTACCCTTGTCCCTCTCCTTTGCTCTGGGTGGATCCACTACTACGGCTTTTCCTTTCTCTTCTAGCCTTATGATGTTTACAGGGCGATCAGGTGGTGGGGATGGTGGAAGAGGTGGGATGGATGCTTGTAGTGTTGTCTGGGGTGGACGTAGAATTTGTGTTGGTGGGGGTGGTGCTCGGGGTGGGGGTGTTCTTTCTCTAGGGGGTGACAATTGGTTCCTCCTACCTCCTCTATTATAGTTTTGTCGTGGTTTGGGACAGTAGTACATACCGTGACCGTCTTCTCCGCAGTTGTAGCAACGATACTCCCTGTTTTGTCGCCGTGCTCTTCCAAGGTCTTGATCTCTTTCTTGACTCCTCCCTTGCTGTATTAAGTGGACAGACAAATTCTGCCGTTGGTCAGTAATATGAGCCAACATATCTTGTTGGTCATCTCTTACCCCAAGAGCCGGTGGTGGTGGTATGGTGGTTGTCGTAGTTGCTGGTCGACGCGATGTTCCTGCTTCTGTTGACTCGGTTTCTTTGGCTTTCATTCGCAGCTTCTTGTCCTTAAGGCGAGCAATCTCAACGGCTAACTCGTACGTAGCCGGGAATCTACCTTTCACCTTCTCCTTGAGAAGCGGCCATAAGCCATGCGTGAACCGATCTTTTTTTAGGAAATCGGGTGCGGCTTCCCCCCTTGCCAGTGACTCAACCCACCGTTCCCACAAATCCACAAATTTTGACTCATAGGTGGCATATTCTAAAAGACCCTCCTGCTTCAAGTCTCTCAACTTGTCCCACAACTTTTCTGAAGTGGTACCTCCCCCAAAGCGCCTCTTAAAAGCGGTTTTTAAGGGTTCCCAGTCATCCTTGGTTGCTTGTGGAAGTGCATTGTACCATGATCTAGCTTCTAGCTTCATGAGATGCTTAAAGATTCTAACCCGGGATTCATCCGTATCTTTGTTGCTCACTACACATGCTACTTCAAAGTCATCTAGGAAGTCTGTTACCAAATCCTCCCCCTTCTTTCCTTTAAATGTTGGAAATGCTACACTTGCCATGATTACTGAGAGAGAGCTAGAAAGACACACTGCTTAACTTGCAAAAGTTTTTTTCTTCTTTACAAGGAGGCGTGTATACCCTCTTATACTAGGACATAGATTAAAACTTCAAACGGTACATTGCCTTGTACCAAAGGTAGGACAAATGGTTGATCTGATGCCAGAACCTCAAAAAATCGCTCCCCACCCAGCATGGTGTCAATGACGTGCTGGTAGTGAGCCTTCAAATCCAGTATTACCTTGATTGAGCGTACACGTGTTGGTATGTGTGATCTGTCTTGAGCTAGCTTGTACTGATTCATGTGAAGCTTAGAGGTGCTTCGTCGCTGTCCAAGCTTGTGGGAGAGGGTGGTGTTCTTTCCTGAAACAAACTCAGTAGATCCCTAGTTTCTCTAGTGAGAGTATGAGCCAATGATTCCGTTATCTGTGCTGCAGCATCAGGTGCGACTTGAAAACTGACTGTGATAATTGCCTCGGTGACTTGAGTTACCCGATTCTCAAAGTAGAATAGTGTTGATTCTCTATTGTGTAGAGCTCCTTCCATTTTGTTGTTGTGGGTTGGTTGTAGGTTGCGGACATGGTTTCGACCTTCTTCTTCTTCTTCTTGGCACTTGGCCTATGTATATCCACTAGGTTTGGCGTGTTGGTTGACTCTCCCACTGCAAATCGATTACCGTTACGCCTGGCACTCGAGCTTCTATGGAGATGCGGAGTTCGTCTAGTTGTGCTTAGATCTCTTCTTCTTCTGTCGTCCAATTAGCAAATCCTGCTAGCCATTCATCCATTCACAATAGTTTAGGGGTTTCAGTCTTGTAAACTAAAGGTCTTGAGTTCGATCCTCAGTGGGGGCACCAAATGACGGGAGCAAAGCGAACCCCGAACCCCGACGGCCTCTAAAACACCGGGGACCGAATGGCGCGCCTTGAGCCTGTCATGGTAAAGCAAACAGGGGGCACCACTTAGCTTCAGCGGCTAGGACGCAAACAACACACCACCATAACAAAGTTTTCATCCAAGAAAGATGGATGCTTGGGAGTAATGATAAAGAGGAAAGGGAATGAGATCAAGTGAGAGAGAGAGAGAGAGAGAGAGAGAGAGAGAGAGAGAGAGAGAGAGGGAGGGGGTATAGCGGCTTAGTACTTAGGCACCACAAAAGGATGGCGAATCCGCACACCCTTCACACATACACAAGCTCACTCCAAACACAACACTAGGTGGCGATTCTACACACCTCACATGGGCAAAACATTGCAAGAAAACATACTCACAAAACCTCAAGCTTTATTTAGAGAATAAGGCGATGAAATGGGGAGCATAGGGTAGGGGAATGAGAAGGGAGAGAGTGGTAGAGCACATGGTGGATAGGTGGGAGTTGATGGCGAAGACTCGCACGAGGGTTATGGCCATCATCCTTCATTTAGTTGCCCTTCATCTTCCATAGCCAAGGGTGTAGAGGTCATGCTCAGACAAGCATGGTGATTGCGGTGATGGTGATGGTGATGGTGTGGGTGTGGGTGTGTGCACTAGGCACACACAGTGCATAGTGTGTTCTTTGGTGATGTTGTGTCCTTAGTGTGATGGTGACCCCTCTTTATATAGGGGAGGAGGGGGGAGAAATTCTAGAATTTAGAAATGAAGAAATCATTATCTACATAGGCCATGTGACTGTGGGCCCCACTTGTCTGGCTGTGTGTATATGTGCCAGAACAGCAGTCTCATGAGAGAGAGACTAAGAGAGAGAGATGGGTTGATGAAAAAAAGTGAGAGGTGACATGGAGAATAAAGTAATTACAAGAGGGGGGAGAGGGGAGTGTGTTCAGAGGTGAATCTGTGTGCAGATGTGTGTGAACACAAGAAAAATCAGGTAACCACTGGGTGGGGATGGGTTTGTGGGCACCTTTTTCAGTGAAATTGAGTGTGTGTGAGTGTGGGGGAGGTTATTTAGCTACAAGACAAGAGACATGGCGCCCTTTAGAGAGAGGGGGGGGTATTTGGGTCATGGGATATGATAGGAGAGAGAAAGAGGGGGTGGGGTATACTATTTTGGAAGATAGGGTAAGTTGCATGTGAGTTAGGGTGCATTATTGGTGAGTTATAATGCATTATTGGTGAGAGGTGGGGTAGCTTGAGGGGAGAGAGAAAGGAGAAAGGACAAGGGGAAGAGAGAGGGGGTTGACCTTTTGAGTGGAGGAGAGGAAAAGGGACACACGGCGGGGCAACAGTGAAGAAAAAGGAGGCAAGGTGGGGATGGGCTACCCCGCAGGCATGAGGTGGCCTATTTTACCTTTCTTATATATTTACATAATCATACTTTATTTTTTTCTTACTTTTTCCAATGCTTTTTATCACTCCCTCCCTAAGAGGGGGTTTTCATGGGGTGGGGACGAGAGAAGAGGGGTATGGGAGCTTGGCTTGTGAAAAGCCTCCATCAAAAGGTATTTTTGAGGTTTTTCCTTGGAGTGGATTTACACCAAAAATAAGAAATGATTTTTTATAAAATGGTGAGTAAATGTTATATAGCATACTTAGGTAAATAACACACACATAGACATACATATTTAAATAAATAACAAAATTAATTATAATAAAAAATCAATATATTTAGGCCCTATATACAATGATACTTATACACAAAAGGGCCATAATATATTTTGGCTTTTATTTTTATAAATTTCTTGGCTCAACTAGTCCAGTGACTAGATAACTAAGGGTTTTTAAGGAGATATAGGAAAAGTCCCCTAACTCACACACGCCTATGTATAGTGAAAGCGTGAATGTAACATTTAATGGCCTAGTAACTTGTGTGTAGCGGAAAATAGCATAGACATAGTGAGCATTTTATTATAATAGATTCCTAATGAGCATAGCAAGAGTGCTTGGATGGAGAGAGCAACAAAAAGCATAGCACCTAGTTAGATAGGCATGAACAATACTTCAAAAGAGAGAGGAATAAAGCTATTGACAACATTTGAGGACCGGATTTATATGGAGCCGGTCCCCCCTCCAAAAGGCTTTGTATTATAGGTTTCCCCCATCAAGGGAGACATTTTACAATACAATTCTTGGTTTTCCTTCAATAACTAGCTAGTGCAATGAAGATGGAAGCTTCAAACACTAAGAAAACATTTTAAAACACAACTTCAATTCCCTCACGGTCTCAGACCCAAAACCTCACACACCTTCGAAGATGGTGAGAGCTAGCGGGGTGTGAGAGTAGATTGAGAGGAAGAAGGAGTAGTCTTACGAGAAAGAAGTATATCTCCTCACCTAATCACTCATAATAGGTTAGCATAGCTTAGTAATTATCATGGTAGAGGAGATGAGCATGCATTGAAGCTTGGCTCTTGGTTGGATTTGCATCACAAAGCCAAGAGTTGTTCGTGTAGGCCTCCCTTCTCCAAGCTTGGAGTAGATGATGAGCTTTCCATTAAAGCTTGAGAAGGAGAGAGAGAGAGAGACATCTTGCTTCACACATGAGATTGTGTGTGATAACACCTTCCAAAATCAGCCCCTTCTCTCTCTTGGTCGACCCCTCTTGCAAAATACTCATGATGGCACCCCATTGGACCCTGCAAAGCTTAGCCAATGAAAATTGAGAAGCATAGGTGATAGCCTTGTGACATGTGTCCCCTTTCACCTTTTGTGAGAGCTTTAGGTAATTAAATAATGCAATTAAACTCTTATTAGACCCCTTAGTCTTCTAGAAGGCCAACAGGCAAGCCATTGGGTTGTTGAATGCTCATTGGACCCCTTGGGAGACTGTCCAATAATCTTCTAGAGAGTTTAATTCTCATTGGTTATTTTATTAAGTTTTTTAAAATGAATTAATCTAGATTTACTCTAGGCTAATTCTCATTGGTCCACCTCTATGCCCATCCAATAGGATTTGAGTGCACCTTGTGGACAATTGGGCTAGGGAGCTAACATGTGTCCATTATGCCCTTTGTGTAAAGGGAAGCCTTTGAGTGTGTGCACGTGTGTTATCTCACAAGCTTCTCTCTCTTCCCCTACCTTTAGGGCTCACCCCCTCCTGTTTAGGAGTCATGGAAGACTTTTTGGTCATCACTAAACCATCCAATTCCACTAAGCTTGACCATTTAAACTTACCTTTAAATTTTGGAACCTTAGCATTTTGGAAGTCTTAATGGGCTGAACCCTAAGGTCTTTGGAGCCCATTATTGCACATTGCTCTTTTGCATATGGCCCCCCCTTTGGATCCCTATTTTCCCTCCTTTGGATCCCTACTGTGGCCGGTCCACCAACTTAACCAATATTCTAGCTTTTTCTTCTCCTAGTACTTCCCCATATTAAATGATCAGTTTAACATGAGAAAATCATTTAGGACATTTAGATATTAGTTATTATGACATTACCTCTCTCTCTTGAAATCATAGTCGTCCTCAACTATGGGGTAGAGAAGATAACGCCTATTCATTAGTCCTTTTTCTAGCAGGTAGAGGATCCCTATCTTACCCTACGACATCATTCCATAATGGGTGACTAATCCATTTGCTGCTTGAGAGCCTAAGGCTACCACAAGCATGTCTGCGCATTAGTCCTATCAATCTTCCATAGTAGAGTGACAAGCTCTACTTGGTGTTTGGAAGACGTTGTCTCCCCACACTTGATTCTAAGTATGCATACTACTTAACATTTGTGCACAATAAAGAAAAAGAAGATTCTTATAAGACAAAAACTTTGTTCATTTTAAATATTTGTACATTTTCTTACTCTAGGGAAGCATTGACAAGGTTTAGGTTATCCTTTAATTGTATGCCTTGCATTCATCTAGCATCTTCAAAAGGATAATTCTTAAACTTAATAAGATATATCGGATAGTCTTACCGCCTCTTAATACCTTGTCTTCATGTCAGAGAATGGACTCGGGCTGCAGCACCTCTTCTTGGTCCTCAATCTCCGGTGGGTCTTCAATAGTTGGTTCTTGAAGTGGCTCTCCTTTGTAAGGCTTTAGTAGGCTCACATGGAAAGTATTGTGTATGAGCCAATGATTGGGCAACTTGAGTTGATAGGCCATCTCATTGATTGGTCTAAGAATCTGGAAGGGATCATAGTACCTTTTTGCTAACTTAGCATAGTACTTTTGGTGTCCTATAGGATTCTTGCCTGTCGTGTGCCTTAATCAAGCCTTGGGAAATTTTAGCAAGACCCAATCATTTTCTTTAAAGGTTTGGGCTCTTCTTTGCTTATCAGCAGCAGCCTTTTGCCTTTGTGTGAGATAGAGATAGCATCCTTAATCTTTTGGAAAGAGGCCAAAGAGAAGTTTAGCCTTGTCCCTAAATTCTCAAAGAGACCCTTCCAGGAATTCTGGTCATTCTAGAATCTCTATCTGACAGTATGGACATCGGCAAGCCATGGTACTTAAAGATTTGGGATATGAAGAGGGTTGCCATTTGATGGGCTTTGATAGTCCTTTTGACACGTATAAAATGGGCTTGATGTTGAACCTGTCTACTATTGTCCATATTCTTGTATTCCCATGGATAGACTTAGGCAATCCATAGATAAAATCCATGGATATGCTCTCCCATGGTGAATTAGGGATCGGCAAAGGTTGAAGCAATCCAGGTTGCTTCCCTCTATCAAACTTTGTCTTTTGGCATACCACACATTTAGAAACATACTCTTGTATGTTTGCTTTCACGGCAGGCCAATAGAAATATGTTTCAATCCCTTTAAGGGTAGACTCAATTTCTCTATGCCCCGCATAAGGAGGAGCATGAGATTCATACATTAATTTCTCACGTAGTGAGTTAGTAATGCATAGTCTATTGCCATAGAGAAGATAACCATCTTGTAAGGTAAATGGCTCCTCTTTATTCCCTAGTGCAAGGGCTGAAATCACATCTCTAAAATCGGGATCAATAGCATACTCATCTATCATAGAAGATAGATCATTGTGAGTTGATATGGAAACCGCATTCACTCTTGGCCATCTTGAGAGTGCATCGGCTACTTGATTATGCTTGCCAACAATGTGAACAATATGAAAATGAAATTGCAAAAGGAAATTTGCCCACCTCATTTGTTTGTCGGAGAGCTTGGTCTGCGTCATGAAGTACTTAAGGCTTTGGTGATCCGTCTGCAACATGAAAGGAGTCCCTAGTAAATAGTGCTTCCATGAGTCTAAGGCATGTAGAACTGCAAGGAGTTCCTTTTCATATATGCCTAAATCTTGCTCAACAAGGTCAAGCCTTCGACTTTCATAGGCTATGGCATGCCCTTCTTGGAGCAAAACAGCTCCAAGGGAATCACCACAAGCGTCACATTGGACCTCAAATGGCTTTGAGAGATCCAGCAGTGTAAGCACAGGTTGAGAGATAAGCTTTTCGAAAGCATTGTTCTCCTTGGCAGACCATGCATACCTAATGTTTTTCTTTGTTAGAGCATGTAATGGTCCTGCTATTAGTGAGAACTTTCTATGAAGCGTCTATAGTATGCACACATACCTATAAAGCTTTTTAGTTCTTGAAGATTCCTTGTATTAGGCCATCCTTTTATTACTTCTAGCTTTGATGGATCCATTTGGATGCCATCTTGAGAGGTAATGTGACCTAATACAGAATCTTTTGTAAGAAAAACTCACTTTTCTTTCGATTAACATAAAGTTTATTCTCTTGTAGAACTTGAAATATTACCTGGAGGTGTTTCTTGTGTTTGTCTAGTGAATTAGAGTAGATGATAATATCATCAAAGAACGCTCCATTAAAGGTTTGGTGAGGCCTGAATAGCTTCTCCATCAAGCGGTTGAATGTGGCTGGTGCATTGGTCGAGCCAAAAGGCATGACTATATATTTGTAAAGACCAAACGTAGTGCGAATTGCGGTCTTTACAATGTCTTGATCAACTATCCTTATTTGATGGTAGCCACTTTTTAGGTCAATTCTACTAAAGTAGGTCAACCCTTGTAGCTCATCAAATAGGTCTTCTACCCATGGAACGGGAAACCTATTTTTGATAGTGATCATATTTAATGCTCTATAGTCGACACACATACGATATGTGCCATCTTTCTTTTGCACTTATAGCACGGGTGAACAAAATGGAGATGAGCTAGGCCTAACCATGCCCTTCTCAACTAACTCATGCACTTGCCACATAATCTCCTCTTGTTGAGCTTGAGAAACTTAATAAGGAGGTTTATTAGGCAATAAACTCCCTAAAAGAAGTTCAATTGCATGGTCAGCATTGCCTTGTTTAGGAGGTAGTCCACAAGGGATGTCATCAATAAAAACATCCTGAAATCCCTTGAGAAAATTGAATAACTCTAATTCTTTATGATTCTTTATATTTTCTTTTGCTAAAGCATTATGTTCATTTTGAGAATCTTCAACAAAAATCATGTACATGGAAATAGAGCTCTTTATTGACTTATTGAAAGCTTGCGTATGTACAATGGGTATGGTGTTACCCAACTCCTTAGCATCTACGTACATATCTTTTTCCTTGAACCTAAAGTAGATTTTCCTTTTAGGGAATTTAACATTGGCAGCCATGCGATCAAACCATGCTGCCCCTAGGATTACATCCTCGTGCTTGAGAGGAGAGATAAAGAAGTCCTCTTCGTCCACATAGCTTTGGACATGGAGTCTCAATTTCCCAATCAAGGGAGTGAGTGAAGCTTCTTGCCCCTCGAAAGCACCATCAGCGGGTAGGACATCTCCCATCTCATAGGCTTGGATGCCTAGCTTGGTGGCCAACATTGTGGATATGAAATTGTGAGTAGAACTAGGGTCAAAGAGAATAAAAGCATCATGTTCTCTTACCTTTCACCAAGCATGGCATAGAGGAGATCCTTTGTGGTGAGCTTCCTCTTCTTGGATTTCAACCAAGGTAGCTCTAGGAGGCTCATGGCGGGTGTTTTTTTGGGGGCAAGCACGATACGCATGCCCTTGCTTGTCTCATTTGAAACAACGGTTATCCCTACGATAACGCTCAAGCTCTTCAGGAGAGAGTTTGTTTTTGCCTTTGTAAACTCCCTTCTCCTTAGCTTTGTTATTATTAGAATTGCCCCTACGAGACTTTTGGACATTGTCCTTCCCCTTAGGCTCATTAGAACCCTTTTTTCGTGGGCTTAGGATTTCTCTTAGCCCCTATTTGGAAATTGATTCGTGAAGCCACCATGGTATGGTGTATGACCACAGATATGATACGTGGCCTTTGGGAGTTGACATACTTTGCCATTTCTTCAGTTAAGCCCACACAAAATTGTTGTTTTTGCTCTCCAAAATCCATCTTTTCGAAGAAATTGGCTTTGAGATATAAGTCCCAAAACTTGTCTACATATTTGTGAATGGATTCGTAGGGAGAGAGCTTCAAGATTCGCCATCTGGTGAGTACTTTGTCTTTGGCATCGATGGCCAAAAACTGCTTCATAGTGGAAGCTCTTAAAACTTTCCATGTTCATGGAGCTTCATCGTTTGCCCGTAGGCTAGACGACCATTGCTTGGTGGACTTTTGAAAATGCATAGCTACATGGTGTAGCTTAGAGGACTCTGTGAAGCCCTCATCTCCAATCGCCGCATCTAATTGCTGGATGAAAGCCAAGACTTTGTCCATAGCACCAAAGGTACCATCGTAGGTAAGAAAAGAGATGCTCTTTCCTCTCTCTTTGAACTTCTTGAGCTTGGACGATCTCTTCCACGCGGCATAGGATTTCCTATGGCCTCTTCTTTTTGACGGTTCAAAAGTTGCACCATCGCTTTCTTTAGAAGATGAATAATTTGAGGAAGATGGAGAAGAGGGTGACCTCTTTCTTGCCTTTTTCTTGCCTTGTTCCTCCTTGTCTGCACCATTACTCTCTTCATAAGAGGCAAAGGATGAAGAAGATGGAGAAGAGGTTGACTTCTTTCTCGCCTTTTTCTTCTCTTGCTTTCTGTCATTCGTCTTTGAATTATGGTGTGGAGAAGTGTGCGATGGTCTTCTCCGTTTAGGGGGTGTTGGAGAGCGTTTTGCCCGTCGTCTTCATGGAGCCATCTCCGCCGAGGTGGCAAGAGACTCACTTCTTTCTCATTCTTTGGGTGGGGCCTCTTGAGTTCTCCTTTGGGAAGGAGATGCGTCGTCAAGAAGTAAGTAAATTTTTGAGCCCTCCATATGGATCCTCTTCTTCTTCCCAAATCGGAGAGAGGCCTCTTTTGGAAGGTACTCTCTCTTCATGGTGGGGAGCTTGGAGAATCCCATGAGCATAAAGTTGCCGTTGAACTTCACTTTGGAGGGATGGATTTCCCATGGCTTGTTGAAGCCTAGAAACAAGGTAGTTAACAAGCATAGGGGCATCATTAGTAGCCGGCTCATTAGCAAAATCAAAGCTATCAACATTAATTTCACTCTCTTTACTATTGTCAGCCATTCTAACAACTTTTAAGTGTAAACCTCTTTTTAGGTGTACTTTGGCACTTCAAGCCCTAGTTGCTGCTCCTCTTTACCACTTTAGAAAAGCACTCAAGGTACTGTACCCGTGGCTCGAATATCATTAATTGCAAGGAATAGAAGAGAGGGTCTTTCAACACCAAAATAGTACCGGCTCCTGTTAAGCTTCTAATAGCTCAATAGTGGTTAAGCCGTAGGCAAGCCCCGTGGGACTCCACTATTAAGACCATATCTCTCGACGGTGATGCCCCATTATCTACAAAAAGGTAGGCGCACTGCAAGGCTAAAAAATCCCTATTCTACTTACTCAATTGAAATTAATAATACCAACCATTTATAGCTAGCTTGAGGACCTCCCTTCTTGAACAAGAAAAGAGAAACCTTGTGCTCTAGTACCAATGTAACATTTAATGGCCTAGTAACATGTGTGTAGTGGAAAATAGCATAGACATAGTGAGCATTTCATTAAAATAGATTTCTAATGAGCATAGCAAGAGTGCTTGGATGGAGAGATCAACAAAAAGCATAACACCTAGTTAGATAGGCATGATAATACTTCAAAAGAGAAAGAAATTAAGCTATTGACAACAATTGAGGACTGGATTTATATGGAGCCTGTCCCCCCTCCAAAAGGCTTTGTATTATAGGTTTCCCCCATCAAGGGAGACATTTTACAATACAATTCTTGGTGTTCCTTCAATAACTAGCTAGTGCAATGAAGATGGAAGCTTCAAGCACTAAGAAAACATTTTAAAGCACAACTTCAATTCCCTCACGGTCTCAGACCCAAAACCTCACACACCTTCGAAGATGGTGAGAGCTAGCGGGGTATGAGAGTAGATTGAGAGGAAGAAGGAGTAGTCTTACGAGAAATAAGTATATCTCTTCACCTAATCACTTATAATAGCTTAGCATAGCTTAGCATAGCTTAGTAATTAGCATGGTAGAGGAGATGAGCATGCATTGAAGCTTGGCTCTTTGTTGGATTTGCATCACAAAGCCAAGAGTTGTTGGTGTAGGCCTCCTTTCTCCAAGCTTGGAGTAGATGATGAGCTTTCCATTAAAGCTTGAGAAGGAGAGAGAGAGTCTTCTTGCTTCACACATGAGATTGTGTGAGAGTGTGTGTGATAATGCCTTCCAAAATCAGCCCCCTCTCTCTCTTCATCGATCCCTCTTGCAAAATACTCATGCTGGCACCCCATTGGACCCTGCAAAGCTTAGCCAATGAAAATTGAGAAGCATAAGTGATAGCCTTGTGACATGTGTCCCCCTTTCCCCTTTTGTGAGGGATTTAGGTAATTAAATAATGCAATTAAACTCTTATTGGACCCCTTAGTCTTCTGGCCAATAGGAATCAGGCAAGCCATTGGGCTGTTGAATGCTCATTGGACTCCTTGGGAGACTGTCCAATAATCTTTTAGAGAGCTTAATTCTCATTGGTTCTTTTATTAAGTGTTTTTAAATGAATTAATCTAAATTTACTCTAGGCTAATTCTCATTGGTCCACCTCTATGGCCATCCAATAGGATTTGAGTGCACCTTGTGGGGAATTGGCTTAGGGAGCTAGCCCTTTGTGTGAAGGGAAGCCTTTGAGTGAGTGTGTGTGTGTGTGTGTGTGTGTGTTATATCACAAGCTTCTCTCTCTTCTAGAGAGCTTAATTCTCATTGGTTCTTTTATTAAGTGTTTTTAAATGAATTAATCTAAATTTACTCTAGGCTAATTCTCATTGGTCCACCTCTATGGCCATCCAATAGGATTTGAGTGCACCTTGTGGGGAATTGGCCTAGGGAGCTAGCCCTTTGTGTGAAGGGAATCCTTTGAGTGAGTGTGTGTGTGTGTGTGTGTGTGTGTGTGTGTGTGTGTGTGTGTGTGTGTGTGTGTGTGTGTGTGTGTGTGTGTGTGTGTGTGTGTGTGTTATATCACAAGCTTCTCTCTCTACCTTTAGGGCTCGCCCCCTCCTCTTTAGGAGTCATGGAAGACTTTTTGGTCATCACTAAACCATCCAATTCCACTAAGCTTGACCATTTGAACTTACCTTTGAATTTTGGAACCTTAGCATTTGGAAGTCTTAATGGGCTGAACCGTAAGGTCTTTGGAGCCCATTATTGCACATTGTTCTTTTGCAGATGGCCCCCCTTTTGGATCCCTATTTTCGCTCCTTTGGATCCCTATTTTCGCTCCTTTGGATCCCTACTTTGGCCAGTCTGCCAGCTTAACCAATATTCTAGCTTTTTCTCCCCCTGGTACTTCCCCATACTAAATGATCAGTTTAACATGAGAAAATCATTTAAGAGAATTAGATATTAGTTATTATGACAATGAAGATAGCCACAGTGTTTGGGTGATTTTGGTTGGGTAAGGTAGCTCACTATGGCAATTACGGAGAGTAAAAAAATGGCTATCATTGTATCGACACTAAGGGATTATTTTCATGGTATTGGTCAGGATACACAAACCTCACAACTATCTGGTCTTCACCTAGCAGTGGCAGTTGATGGCCCAACATTGGTCTTGGTCTTTCAAATCCTAGTTGTGGATTCACTGGTCTAGAAGCATAGCTTAGCGGTGGTGGTGTTGGCCTACTATGTTGATCTTGAGGATTCAATCATGGATTAGACTGGTAGTGTGGGTGAGGCTGATAAGGCCTTGCCCTAACTTGACTTCCATTGTAGTAACATTCCTCAATGGCATGGTTAATTTACTTATGGTCAATGACACACCACTTATGTTTAGAATATTGTTGTGACAACATGGGACATTGATGTCTCATTGGATGATCTCCTCCACATGTCAAGTAATGGCTTATTTATGGTACTCTCTCATTTTGGGCTCTCAAGGTCTAATCCATTATAATAATAAGTTGATCAGTAAGATTATGCATATTCACTTGCTGCTGTATCGGTATTATTCTTATCGTATTTGCATCACTAGCTATAGCTCGTGGGTCATTTAGGGTAGTATCAAAATCATGTGATACCTCTTAGTAGATTGTGAAAAATAGAAAACTTCTCTTGTGACCTCATCTAACATCACACACTTTTTCAAGTGCAAATCCTTCTTAAGGTGCTCGTCCCTAATTCCCTCAATGAACAACACTACCTGCCTGTCCTCCTAGGATTTCTCTCATGGTGGATATCTCTCAATGTATTTCTTGAATTGAAATGTAGCCTCTTGTACTCCCTCATTATCTTTCTGCTTGAAAGAATGAATTGTGACAATGTATTGTTCTTAATCCCTTGCATAGAAAACTCTTCCACGAAGTCTTGTAATAGTGCTTCTATGTTTCCATAGTCTTCCTCTTGCAAAGGGTGGAACTAAGTAAGGCCAGTGCCTTCTAGGGTTAATCCAAAAACTTCAAATTGCATGTGTAAATTTGTGACGTGTTCAGCTCTCAATACTTGTTTAAATGATGTGAAATGTGCTTGGGGATCCCCGGATCCATTATACTATGATGCCATGCATTTTGCAACTTGAGACGAACTCATGGGCTCAACGACATATCTCATCACTCTCAGAGCTCCTAAGAAAGTATCCTCATACACTATAGGTGCTAGTGCTCTAGTTACAACTCTTGGCACTTCTCTCATAGTCACATCTTGCTTAGTATAGTGTGGCATAGATGACCTTGCAACGACCGTAAAGTCACCTCTCTCTCCAGTTCTCTTTGGATGAGTATTCTCCACTCTTGTTGTCCTCGTGGTAGAATCTACTTATCTAATGCTCGGTTCTTCTCAACGTTGTCAATGTTTCAACAACTCCAATTGTGGGTTTAACAGTTTTTGGCTCTAGGCTTAAAATGGGAGCACTCGCCATGGTCAATTGGTCACTCACTGAAATCCCATGAAAAGTGATCTTTCAAAATTCCTTTCTTGATACTGCTTTAAATTTGTATCCAAACTTTTTGGTGGAGATTAAGATAGTCTCTGTAGTTGTTGAAGCAAAAACATATAGATCTCTCTTTTGTGATTGCTTTGTATCCAATGGATTTCCCTTTGTACATGGATGTCCATTAGAGAGCATGGATGTATCATCTGTCGAGGCATGTTTGGTTTTCAAGGAATAGATTTGCATGAGATGTTCCAAAGATGGCAATGGCCATGATTCAAGCATTACATCTCTTTGGATAGAACTAGCTATCCCAATGACTTTCTTGCATAGATCAAAAGCTATTTTATAGAAACCAAGAGACTCTAAAGTCGCATTAGACACTTAGTCCTCAATGATAGGCTCTAGGACTTCCGTACGCTATGCTATAAGTTCATGATCAATGCTCTCATCTAATGAGACTCTTCTCTCTCTCTCTCTCTCTCTCTCTCTCTCTCTCTCTCTCTCTCTCTCTCTCTCTCTCTCTCTCTCTCTCTCTCTCTCTCTCTCTCTCTCTCTCTCTCTCTCTCTCTAGTTTTCAGATTACAAAAACTACCAGATCCTAAAAGCATGAAATCAAAACAAATTGAGTGTTTGCACAAACCCAATCTACTACCTGTTAATGCCCTCTCTAGAAACTGAAAAAACGCTTTTCAACTTGTCTAGAAGCTATTGAACTCCTTTGAATCTTTTGTTCTTATCTAAAACCTGTGTGATTTTGTATATGCTCTCAAACAATAAAAAATGGTAAGCAAACCTACAAGATCGACTCTTCTTTCAAGTTGCAACTATCAGCTATTGAATGATATGTCTTTAGGCAATGCTATGTTGGAAACCCCAACTCTGCTTTGTCTCTAAGATTTTATCTTAGTTATCTCAAGTGGTCAGCATAGAATAATTCAAAACTATGTCAAAAACTTTGACCATTCTCTTCCAGAACTGCCAAAAAGCTAATTTCAAAGACCTTTGAACAAAAATGAAACTTTAGGTTTTAAATGATGTTTTTTCAAACCCTTGAACTAAAGGGTTTCCATATCTTTAGGTCAAGTGCTACCCTAACATCTGTAGAGCCGCTTCCAAGCTATGTTTTAATAAAAAAAAGTTTTGCAATTGGAGTCCGTATGTGAAAGCTATGTCCGTTTTCATGAAAACTAGTTTTCACTTGCAACAAAAAACTGCTTGCAACTTGAGCTCTACTGGGTATTTTTGGCCCAACCTTAATCACTACAATGTACAAGACATGCACAACAAGCTCACCAAGTCTTGTCAAGTTCTAACCTCTGTAGCAGATGGGTAGGAAAAAAATCACGATTTTTTCCTCAAAATATTTTTTTTTGCAACTTATGATTTCACTGGGTTCCTCACTCTCAGTATGCCCTATTTATCAAGTTATGATCTTTTTTTGGCCAAGGAAAACACAGCAAATTGCAGTTTTAGCATGTCCTACCATACCATTTTGCTTGGATCTTGCACTCGTAATGTCCAAATGACACCAAACTTTGACTATGCACTTAAAACATCAAGCACTTAACCAATGTCCAAATGACACCAAATTTTGACCATGCACTTAACACATCATGCACTACAAGCACACCAAATCTAAGCCCAATCTAAACACTTTCTGGAGTACTTGAAAAAAGCTCGCAATTTTTTCTCAAGATGCACTCTTTTCAACTTTTTCAAAGTTTTTCACTTCAGATGGGTTCTTCGGCTTATGATAGCCTACTCATCAATTTTCGTCCAATTTGGAGTTTTAGAAGGTCCCCTAACCTTGTTTTAGCACTTTCAAAGTCCCTTTTTGGTTGTTTTGAGCCTAACCTATGATTTGAGTGTCCAAATTTGGTTCTGAAAAGATTAGTGAGTTTCTCCTACCAAGGCCTATGAACACACCAAATTTCACTTGATTCTAATTGCTTTCAAAAATCTTCAGGAAGAAAAAACACGATTGTCTCCTTAGGTCGACCCGAATTTGTAAACAAAGATGTTTTTGTTTTGTTAGGTTCCCCGCTATTTGTAGATCTCACCTACCAAATTTTGTTCACTTTTGACCTAT
Organism: Adiantum capillus-veneris; assembly: GCF_014529385.1. NCBI lineage: Eukaryota > Viridiplantae > Streptophyta > Polypodiopsida > Polypodiales > Pteridaceae > Adiantum > Adiantum capillus-veneris. The sequence goes on from NC_140945.1 coordinate 81,382,488, forward strand.
TTTGAATGTCCTAAGCCAATTTTAGCGTTTTCTAGCATTTTTTGACTAGGGTTTGGTTTAACCTCAACAAGTGCAAGTTCCCAATTTCAATTTTGCCTTGATGAGTGTGATCCTTGCATCAAGATACCTCGCTAGTCCAAAACTTGGAAAAAAAAATCTTCTTCTTTCAAGTAGCTAGGAAAAAATCGCAATTTTCCCCCTCTACTTCTACTTCTGACAACTTTTCTCAAATTTTACTTGATAGGAGTGATCATTGCATCAATTCCTATGACTGAACCAAATCTTGGTAAAAAAAAAAATTGTTTAGCAGGTAGTTGGTGCGAAAATTGAGATTTTCTCCTCACCTCCTGCTTTGGTCAACTTTTTTAAATTTTTTCCAATTTGCAAGTGTTACACCCTCTTTCAAAGGTACACTCACCAAATTTCATAGTTTTTGGTCGATTGGATCAAGTTTTATCCCAATTTTAGTAATTTTTGAGTCTGAAAGCATAGATTTGACCTCACTCTCACACTATGTATCCAGATTTAGTTTTGATTTGATGGCTTGCTATGGCTTGCTTTCTTAGGTCAAGTAGAACCCTTTTCCCAAGTGTTGTCAGGTTATAACTCCTGTAGCTAGTAGGTGGGAAACAAATGCAATTTTCTTCCTATGCTATTGCTTCTCACTATTTTTTCAACTTTTACTTGATAGGGGTGGTCCTTGCATCAAGGCCTCCCACTGAAACAAAGTTGTCCCTCTATCAACAAATCTACAAAATTTGACATACCTTTATCAAAACAAATATGATCAATGTCTAAATTTTAAAATTGAGTAGTACATATTCCTGCAAAAAGATCTAAGATCTATTCTCCTTTCATTTAGAGAAGATCAAGAAAATCCATCATCAACAGTTGTGGCTTTTGATACGAATTCATCATCTCACTAAAATCACCAAAAAGATCTCCATGTTTACTATAGACCCCTGGTCTATCAAAAATATTTGTGCAATCTGGTTTCGCAGCAAAATTGAAGCTACCTCTACAACTAAGAATAGAGGGAGAAAAGAATCCCATGGTAGCAAACTTTGCAGCAAAGGATAACCTATCCAATTGGTAGCCTTTTATGTTAGGTATGGTCATGTCACAAAGACAAAACTACAACATCATCTTGCAAAAAAGAGCATGTTGAAAACTTTATAAACCACCTGACTTACCAAATGCATAATTGCTGGATCATGGAGTTATCTGCAAAAGCTTGTGAGTAGCAAAAATTTTGATCATGAGCATGAAAGAACACTAACACCCAAGATTCAACAATTGTAATTTTTTTGAAAGCTTATATGACCTTCCTATAAGCTCTAAGGCCATATTTAACATCATCATTTAACGAATGAGGTGTTTTGAAGTCATAAGGAGCATCTGAAATTCCAAGAGTAAACTGCCATTTGGGAACAAATTTCTCCATGTTCTACACTTTGCCTTCAAACATAGAGTATTGGACAGGCAATGTAGTAACATCATCCAAAATAAATGTACAAATGATATGAGTGCTAACAATGTTTTGAGCATCTTCAAGTCTTCTTCTCTCAACTCTAGCTTGTCCTAAATATTGTTCAAATTCTTGAGGAATGCTTTTGATTGGATCTCGTGAAGTATGATTCTATAAAAGAATAAAAACGATAAAAAACAAAATGAATGCTATCATGTATTTTATAATACTTTCAACATGCTACATTGCTGCTTAAAAAGATGAGAACGCGACACTTGTATTCTGAAATACAAGTATGTGAACATAAGATGATTATTCCAAACTTAAACATAATACATAGCTACTGCTTAAAAAGATGAGAACACGACACTTGTATTCTGGAATACAAAGATGTGAACATAGGATGATTGTTCCAAACCAAAATGAAAAATGCTTAATGATTGACCCACTCATTGTGAAAATAAGGTATCTTCTAAAGAAATGACATGGAATGTTGCATTTTTGAATGTACATTATGATCCCATGCCAGTGTTTTAGCATCCTCATCAAAAAGACCTACGTAAACCCATGCTAAACCATCTTGTAGCTCTCAACAAATGGATACTCTAGACAAAGCTCTTTCTTGGAAACAAGAGAATGTGTTCCACCAAGAACAAAGTACCTTTAACTCCCAATTTTTGACTTAACACTTTATACGGACAAGTCTTAGGATCAAGAGGAACGACCAATGAAAGAACATTGGTTGCTGGTTTTTCTTTCATTTGTAACTTTGGATTACTTACGTGAGCAAGAATTATGGAACGAACTTCCAAAGGTCTTGTCTGAGTAATTGGGTCAAGTGGTGGGTGATCAATTGTGTCAATAAGCAAGATGAGATGTCTCTTAGCAATCATGTTGAACCTTTTCGGTCCTCTCACAAACAATGTTGAAATCAAAATCACCAGCTACAAAACTAGGAGCACCAAGACCAAGGGGAAGAGACTCTCCTTCTTCATGCTCAAGTATTTCATGAATCTCTTCAATGTCTCTACCACTATTTGATCATTGTATCCACTTTCATCTAAATCTTCAAAACTTGAATCACCTTTGGAGCCACCTTTCATGTTGTAGAGATTGTCTTACAACTCGACAAAAGCTTGACAAAATGTCTAGCAAAAAAAAGTAGACAGGAATAAGAAGAGTGACAAGAAATGCAAAGATAATTGTGTTTTAAAAATTTACACTCAACTTCAAATGTATTTTTGAAAAAGATTTGCAACCAGAAAGTAAAGAGAAAATGTAGAACTTGTATTCCAGAATACAAATGCTACAGTCAAAAATGTAGAAGGCCCTGCAAAATATTTCAAAAACATAATACTTGCCATAAACCGATAGATTTTTTTACCTAGAGAGACGCACAAGCATGTAATCAAAGTTATAAATGCACACAAAGAGACAAAGATTGAGATAAAGACAATACCATGTGCAGATGCACCTCCTACAGTGGAGTGTTACATCGGCATGCCAAGACAAAAAAGAGAAGAGAGAGGAGAGAAGAATAGACACAAGCACATGGTGCAATCTCTCCTTGTGCCAGAGTGAGCATTTTTCTCTTGCACGCATTTATTTATAGATTTCTTGAATGCTCAAAATGAGTACAAACTACTCGATTGGACACAAGAATGTTCAGAGCTCATAAAGAGCACTTGAATAATTTTTTTTAAAAACACATAGTCCATTAACTGCTAATGCTCAAAATGAGTACAAATTGCTCTACATAGCTCATAAAAAGTACTTGAATAATTAAATGTGTTTTTGCATAGTCCATTAGCTGTTAATGCTTTTGCCACCTATCATTCGCAATAAATAAATAAGTATCAGGTTCCATTACATACCTCTCCGCTAGAAAGCAACTATCCTCAGCTGTAAAGATAAGAATCTGCAAATAGTAGTTGTAAAAAACAACAGCTAGTATTATGTGTCTATAAATTATGTGTTAAAAGAAAAATTAATAACTTAAACAATTTGCTTATGGTTGTCATCATCTACATACTACATATTCTAATGTTCGATACCACTAGAATAAGTAGTATAAGTCATATCTTGATGTATCAAGATATCGTTGGTCACACTCATCGTTTAATAAATCAATCCTCATAAATCTCAAGTCCAATTTCCATAAACATTGTCGTGACAATACATCATCATATAGCAATTGTAATTCCAAATCCAAACATAAATCCAAATCCAAATATGTTTCATTTTATACTCGAGTAACAAAATTATACCAAGGATAGTGGTGGTCAGCCACTGTAACATGATTTTGTGATCGGCGTTGCCTCAACGAGAAAATCTACACAAATGAGATGTGTTGTCTCAATCAAAGAATCTACACTAATGCTATCTAAATTGACATATTTACAGCTAGTTTTGTGATGCTTAAATTGGCAAATATGTACTTCTGCTGCCTAAAATAGAGGTCTACGCTTAATTTTGTTTCAAGTAGTGAATCTATAGTTTTTTGGTGTGTTGTCTAAATTGACAAATTTACACGTATAACTAATGTTGCCTAAATTGGTGAATCTACACCAGGATGAGCATTTACACAGTGCCTAAATTGGTAAATCTGTGTGCACGTGACCAATGGACTAGACAAGGCATAGAAAGACAAAACATTTACTACCAATTGGATACCAAACTGGAACAGGTTGCGGACCTGAAGTGTACGAGAGCATGGTAAATCATCCCAAATCACCTAAGCACATGTAAGGGATTTTATGACAAATCATCTCAGTAAAGAATCCATTCAATGTAAGTATAAGCCATGACGTTAAAAATAATTTATTTTGCAATTTATAACACAATATAAACAAGTTTTAAAAAATTGACTTCTAAAAGTGTCCGACGGTACTCTTGCTTGTTGCACAGTTGCTTGGGTATAGACTTCTGAGAATACCTGCAAGAGAAATTAATTATAATAAGCATTAAGTAATCAAACCAATATTAAATTGGGGTTTGTTGTGTAAAGAGTGGGGGAAAGTTGGAGATATCAAGATAAGAAGGGAGGTGGAATAAGGACTTAGATGGTGCATTATATAATAATGCATGTGGATCTAAAGATAGAGAGAGAGAGAGAGAGAGAGAGAGAGAGAGAAAGAGAGCTTACTCATCAAAGATAATTGAAATGATCTTTCTAGATGTATATTATTAAAACGTATTGAGAAATTTCAAGTGGAGTCTCTATGATATGATAGCATTGTAGCAAGCTTCATTTGCAAAAGGGTTTCTAAAAAACAAAGCATTAAAGATTATTTTTTGTTGGTTTAAATCAGGGATACGTTAACACTTTGGAAGTCCTTAATGATAAAATTGATATCCAAAAATTGGTTATTTGTAAGTAGAAGGTTGTATTCCATTAAATGATAGAGAACGAGTTAGATACATTTTCAATATTCTCTCTCATTCTCTCTCTCTCTCTCTCTCTCTCTCTCTCTCTCTCTCTCTCTCTCTCTCTCTCTCTCTCTCTCTCTCTCCCCCTTCTTTTTTCCTAAAGTTAGGCAAACACGATAAAACACGTTTGTATCAAAGCCATAGTGAACTCAAATAATAAGTGAAATGAAAAAGTAAGCATGATGCTTGATATTGGAAATTGTTTTTAAAAATCCATCTCTAAGTATGTCTATATATGCCAATACATTACCTTATATTTGGTAAAGAGTTGTAAGTTTTATAACTAAAGTGCAAAGCTAATCTACAAAGATTAATTGAGCTCATGAGAAAATACACAGCTACATGAAAATTAATGATCACATGTTGAAATATGCTAAAATTAAGGCTCATAATGCAATGAAAAGTTAATTTTTGCAAGTACCCTTTACTAAAAATTAGGTGTCCACAAAGGAGTAGAAGAAAAAATTGTAGACTTATCATACATAAGCAAAGATGTCAAGAAAAAAGCAATAAAAACTGCATTATTTTATGATCCAACATCAAAAATTTGCAAAGATATCAAAGTGTAAATCCAATTCCCACTACATCATAGATCGTGGATATAACTATACATCAACATGTCAATGGTTTGTGGAAAGAGTAAGATAGAGAAATCTGCTTATTTTCAGGAGAGAAGAATTGCTTGCAAAGGTGTATCCGGATTTCATCACACATTGTAGAGAGAGCATTAATTAAAGGGTTTGAGTTGGTAGGGACAAGTTGTAACTAAAAACCTAGTTATCGCGGGCTATTCTAACAAGATGATATGGTAATTGGTGAATGATAATAACTAGTTGGTGATTTTGTAGTGATAGCTATGACTATTGGCCAAAGGTGTGTGCCTTATCAATTGTCTCCTTCTTGTACCTTGGCAAGCCATTCACAGTGAGCCCCATAAGATTTTCAATGGTATGACGCTCCCAAAGGTGAGGCAGTACATGTGATTGTAGCTATCTGAAGTGAGCCATGAAGATTTGGTAACGAGTGAGAGAAAGGAAGATTTTGTGTCCATTAGTTTCATCAATTCAAGCATATCCATTGCATTTATCCTTGCAATGTTCATGCTTTTTCCCAGTCCGTTGATCATCATTCTGGTGTTTATAGTCCTGTCTATAATCATTATCTTTGTGAGGGTGCGGAGGGATCTTCTTTCATGTTTTGCATGTTGATTATGCCTATCATTATCTTGAGCATAAGCTTTTCTAAAATTTTCTATCATCCCATCAATGTTCATATTTACATCGAGTATTATGTGAACCATCACCATTGTTTACGTGATGTTCTTTCTCTTGGACATTCCATGGGAAAAAACCCCAGGTCAAAGAGAAGAGATATTTAAACTTTAAAATAACAAGTGCACTGTATCAATTTCTTCGTGGTTTCTTTACACTGCAACAATCTGACATTTGTCTTGTCTCACACAATTGCTCGTGTATAGAGGCTTTAAAATGAAGAGTGCATTCCAAGGTATACGATTTAATGGTATTTACATGGTTAATGATGTTGAAATCACTTTAGGTGCATACACCCAAAAGCATAATTTTCTCGTTGCATCACTACAATCCACCGACGTAATTTTAGGTATGCCTTTTCGTCATGAGCATAAACCCAACATTGACTACACGATGAACTTCACTTTTCACGATCAGCACATCACTCTCACAGGCAACCCCAAACTTGAGACGCACCCACTCCTTTCCCACACTCAATTTAAACATGCAAGTTAGGAAAGAAAACAAAGTGTATATGGTATATGTCACACAGGTTGAGGAAGAGAAATAGCCCCCTCTCTCTCCTCAACAACAACACTTTTTGCATGCATATGATGATTGTTTTGCTCACAGTTACCCACCTCACTTACCTCATTTTCGAGGCGACAAGATCACACAATACAAATCATCCCTGGCAATCAGTTACCGCACCATGCACCCTATTGTCACAGTCCCATGCACCAACATGAAATCAAATGCCAAGTCTCTGACCTCCTAGAAAAAGGCCTTATTAGACCTAGCTCTTCTCCTTTTGATGCTCCCGTCCTACTTGTCCATAAAAAAGATAAAACATTTAGGATGTGCATAGACTATAGGGCTCTTAATAAGGTCACTGTGAAGAATCGCTACCCTATTTATTCCCCACATAGATGACATCCTTGATAAATTAAAAGGTGCCTCTGTGTTTAGCAAGATAGACCTCAAGTCCGGATATCGTCAAATTCAAAAGCACCCAAATGATATTTTTAAAACCTCGCACACAATTCAGGCACTATGAATTTATGGAACTTCCCTTTGGTCTCACAAATGCACCCGCAACATTCTCTCGCATGATGAACAAAATCTTTTTGGAGCACCAGCATTTTGTTATTGTCTTTTTTTATGCTATTTTGATTTTCAGTAAGTCACAAACTAAACATGGACAACATTTGAAAACTATCTTTGCGCTTTTACGTGATCATGATCTCTATGCTAACCCTAATAAGAGTCACTTCTTTCAAACAACAATAGAGCACTTAGGTCACATCGTCTCTAGTGACGGTATTCACCCCGACCCCAAGAAGATAGAGACCATCCTAAATTGGCCAATCCCCAAGATAGAGACCATCCTAAATTGGCCAAACCCCAAGATTGTACACGAAGTACGATCATTTCTAGGTCTCTATAGCTTTTACCATAAATTTGTAAAGAATTACTCTCACATTGCACTCCCTCTCACCTTTCTCACAACGTAAGCTTAGCCCTTTCTCCTAGGGCGAAAGTCAACAAAAATCATTTGACACACTCAAGTATTTTCTCACACATGACCACCCCATTGCATATGAAAGTAGGAAACTTAAACCTAGTGAATCCAACTACAATGTCTACGACAAGGAACTCCTCGCAGTAGTTCATTCATTAGATATCTAAAAACATTATCTTATGGGCTCCAACATTCTCTTTAAAACTGACCAACAGGCTATCAAACACCTTATCTCTCAATCTAATATCTCTGATAAACACATTAAATGGGCCGATTTTATTCAAAACTTTCACCCAATGATACAATACCAACCTAGCAAATCCAATGTTGTAACTGAAACCCTTAGTCGTAGGCCAGTAGATGATGCACCACCCTCTCACCTTCACTCTTACATGTTTTCTCACATTCACGAGGTGTATCTTAATCATGTTTTTATTGTTGCAGAAATTCAATGTTTTGATGCTATGATTGCTACTTATGAAATAGATATGGATTTTTCACATGCCTCGTCTGATTTGGTTGCCAATAATTGCTTGCATGTTGGTGACTATTCTTTTGCAAATGGTTTTGTCTTTTATCGTCAAAGCTTTGTGTCACTGCACACTTTAGAGAACTTGCTATTCACAAAATGCATGCACCAAAGTATATGGGTCACTGTGGTATTCAAAGAACTATATATGCTTGCACTGACTATTTCTTTTGGCCTGACATGAAGCACAATGTTGCACAATTTGTCTCACAGTGCATTGTTTATCAACATGTCAAGAGACACCATGGTAAAACTCATGGACTTCTTATGCCCCTGCCCATTCCAAAGGGCACTTGGGAAGAGATTTCCATGGATTTTATTGCAAGTTTTTCGCACAATGATATGATATGGATTGTCGTAGATAGGTTTAGCAAGCAATATTCCCTGTAAAAAGACTCTGACTGCACCTCAAGTTACAAAAATGTTTTTGATTCTCACCATGGTTTTCTTAAAGTATTAATTTTTTATCGTGATGGTCGATTTTGCAATCATTTTTGGTATGCACTGTGCACTAATCTAGGCTCCAAAATGGATTTCACATCTGCTTTTCACCCTGAAAGTAATGGCCAGACCAAAGCTACCAATAGTATTATCCTTGACCTCCTTAGGGCCTACACAATAGACAATGCAGCAAATTGGGACCAACACCTTCCTCTCCTCCAATTTGCTTACAACAACACTTTCCACTCTGCCATTAACAAAGTTCCCTTCGAGATTTTCTACGGTAAGAAGTTACATGTCCCTATGACCACCATCATGAAAGGATAGGGGAACTGACATGCTAATCTCCACCCATCCATGCCCTATATAGGCCCCTGGCCTTCTAAATATAGGGACTCCCTTGACTGCATGTCCGTCCTGGCCCTGGCCCTTGGCCCCTGACATTACTCCCCCCTTGGAGAAGCGTTTTCGTCCGCAAAAACACAAGTGATGGTATCTTCATAAGAACACTAATGTTTTCTACCGTAACATCCCACATGGATCCAACGGTTCATTTGAGCGGAACCCGGTTCAGTAGGAGGTTCAATGAAACCAAGAGTAACATCTTGATTTTCTACATTGTTGTCCATTTGTAACCATCTGATGATACCGGTTCCTATCCAAACATAGTGTGTAGACTCCATTTAGAACTCTCATGAGCATGGTAAACGAGTTTATCACAACATAGGTGTACCAAAAAGAGTACCTCTTGTCACTTTCCATGAAAGTAACTTGTTGACATAACTCATCAGCCAATTTTAAGTCCTTGACTTGGCCCTCTTCTTCATCATCAGTAAACAACCCCACCCTAACGAGTGTTCAAGGTTGAGAACCCGAGTTATACATGAAGAGACTACCTAGTCGCAACATGCGTTAACTGATAGTAAGTAAACTCCAAAAAGAGCAGTAAATGCTTATGAAGCTAATGTATGCACTTTGCATATCCTTTAGCCCAAGATTACACTTTGCAATCTGTCAATCCCCTTGGATACTGACAGTACTGAGGTGTGTTTCCCCCACGGTTTACAGACAGTCTTCCCAGATGGCTGGTAAATGGGAAATCACAATAGCGTATAACATTGTTGAGGAATCAACGATGTGTGGAATAACCATCGTGGTTAACGTAAAAAATCCACAAACACCCAAACCGGGCCATGACCTCTATTGGTGATTAGTAGACTCAAAGGTAATCTCATAGAGATAGTGCACATAAAGTGAAAAATGCTTCATAAGCAACAACTTGAGGAATATGCATGTCGTTCCAAATCAGCCTTTGCTAAACACTAGGGGCCATAACACCTAGTGTGCATGCATTTAGCAAAAAACAGATCCGAACCTGTATTTCCATGGTAATTCTTGCCAATACTGATGGCAAATGTGATGCGCCTAGCACACATTAACAGGAATGTAAATAGTTCTGAAAAGAAAGTAAGTACTTTCATTTGCAATCTTTTGCAAGCTTTGCTTAAACGTTTGAATCATAATAGAAGGTGAAACAGTGATCACTTTTAGATACAAACAATGAAACTTTTTCATTTGCTATGTATAAACAACCATCTGTAATGTTGTTTAGCAATACTTGTACCTTAACAAGTCATTCTAAGTATCCGACAATTTCTGGCCACGAAATTGATCCTGATACGTTGTGCTAAAAATGGTCTAGAAAACAGATGTGACCAGCACTTAGGGACTTTGTCGTGACACATATGTGAAATAGGGGGCGCCAGTGTCAATCCCAAAGACTCATATTCGCCACATGTGGAATATGTCTCAACTAAGGATGTCTGAAAAAGAACATCCTACAAGTACAAGATGTACTTGTGTGTGGAGGTAGCTCTAAACACTTTACGACAAGAGTGAGAGGGACCCTCATTCATTGCTCCACACTGGCCAAACCAAAATCCTTGAGTTCCTAGACCATGTTGTATCCCATGTGACAACATGTGCCAAATTGAACCCTACAAGTAGGTTCGTAACAGCATAAGGCAGAAAGATAGATTGGATTCTTGGCCCAAAATACTTTGTGCCGACATGCCCTTGGCATGACTCTGTAACATTCAAGCGTACTTATACGTCTTGAAAAAACCAAGCAAAGCATACTAAAAATGGAAGAACACCAAATCAATAGATGCATACCTGGAGATTTGAACGTAATGTTCACTTACTCGTATTCAAATGGAGATGAGCACATCCCCTACCTGAAAGAACAAAAATCATTGCATTGGGAAGCCTGGGTGTTGCCTTTGCAATCCAAGATCTTGGATTAGAATCTACGTAGTCAAACCCCTTGATAAGACTCTTTGTAGAAAGTGCCCAACTAGCAGATAACGGTAACCAACATAGTCAACCGTGTACAGATTGATTGGAATCAATTTGAAAAGTGTATCTGGTACCGCGTGGTAGATTTCGGAATTCTTTTCTTGAAAGTGTAATTGGGAGAGATCAACGGTGATCCTCAATGCAGATCAAACTATGATCCTTAATGCCTATGGGGTGATGTAGCAATCACCCGCCGGGTCTTACCCCAAAACAGTATGTCCATAGACACTCCGTAGTGCTATAGAGAGAGCAGAACATCCACACAAGTGAACTTCCTAGCTCTTGTGGACAGCCATGTTGTCTTAACTGATTGTTGCATCTATACTTCCTTGTAGAGATGAGCTACTGTGAGTTGAAGATTTATCAAAAACTCAACTTGAGTGTCGTACTGAAAACATGTAGTGCAAAAATGACACTGTAAACATCTGTAATGACAAGACTCTTGCTTGTCCATTAACGCCGATGTATACTTCCCTGGATAGATCTGTTCAATCTTGAAAACAATTACCCAAGAATGCCAATAGTTGGGTCTTACCCTTGGCCGGACAATGGCTCTTAGCCTGTGTGGCTCATAGCCCTTATGCAAAGTAGTGTTCAATGGACGAACCAATGAAGACGAATTTGAGTAGCATCTTAGCCATGTGTTAGCTGAGAGTTAGAGCACCTTGGCTGAGGCTGACTCACGAGCAAAACATGTATCAAAAGCTTCTTAGAAGATTTTCATTTTTCCCTTAAAGAGCGAGAGAGAGAGAGAAGAAGAGCATGCTGGGCTGAGGAACTTTCCTTAAGGTTTAGAGTGTGCACCCAAGCTATGTGCTCTTACGCATCTTATGCCTGACTTGGAGCTTATCGTATAAGCATTCTGTCCGGTATGACTTGCTCATTGAGAGAGGTATCACATCTTGATCTACCTTCCTTGTAGGGGTCGTGATTGTATGAAAATGACTTAGCATTGGCACGTTGCCGGTGAAATAAGTGTTGTTGGATGTTGACGGCAACCCCAAAAACAATCCAGAATGTATCTTATTCTTTACAAAGTGTCTGGTGTGAGAGCGGAAGCTTTATTCCGGCGGCGGTAGAATGGAATCCACCTAGCTAGCATGCCGTGCATACATAATTTTAAGCTCTTGGAAAAAGTGATGGCCTCGAATGTGAGAGCCACAACCATAAGGGCCTTGCACAGTTTAAACTGGGAGGGATTGTGTGAGCGAATATTCCCTAATTTGCTAGTTTCCCAAACTTGTGTGCCAATGCCCTTGACTCCAAGTCATTGGGCAGTACCTTGGCACAAGGGAGAAGCCTTGCTTCATGGAAAATTGCCAAAGCACTTTGCTTTGCGCAATGACGGTCATTGCCAAGCAAAGTGTAAACAAGGAAAAAATAAGAAGAACTTAAACTTCGCTAACCTGGTAGTTGTTGCTGCAACTAGTTGTCATGAGATCCCAAAGGGAAAGCTCGCGTAAAGATGGCGCATAGCCAAATCTGTCGTGCGAGAGAAACTTGTCGCATATGGATATATGCCCTCTTGTATCATATACATCCATCGTATACGAAATGAAATCATCTGTAAACAGTTTGCTAAAGCCTTCCCAAGTTTCTATGCTCGTAGCATATGCCAAACGGAGTGAGTCACTATGCAAGATGCATAAATAGAAGCCTTGCTTCACCTAAATCGGGTAGTGCTAATAGCCAACTGATGTGGCTACCAATAGCATGACAAAAATAATCGACCTTGTCGAGCAATTTCAAGTGAAATTAACCAGTATTGTATGGCAAGCATCCTATGTCAGCTTGTAGAAACAGTTACAAGGAGTCGGCCATGCCGAGAAACTGGCTGCCCTCAACAAATCCAGTAATAGGCCATGCGTGTCACCTTGAGATACTGAAAACCTGGCCCTTGGCCCTGCCTTTGAAGCAAAAAGTAACTTGTGACGAGCGTGCTCCATTAAGGTACTCAGGAGAAGCCATGCTTCATATAAGTATGTCTGGCCTCATTGCCAATAAATGCTATTAGCAATCGATGACATAGCAAAAAGAGTCGACCTTGTCAAGCATGCATAAAAAATTGACCGTGTCAAATTATAAACGTAATGGAAAAGCAATAAAACCCATGCAAGGGATGCATCTCGTACTTGCTTGGCATTATGAATGATAGCCGTGATCATTCATTCCATTGCATACGAGAGTTACGAAGCACATGCGCAATAAGTACTCCACTTCATGCTGTCAAGGGCCTTGCCCATTTCACAACCAATGTGGTATCATGTGAGAACTGTAATGCTCCTACTTGCCAGGTTTGATTGCCATTGTTCATGACAATCACCACCCCTAGCATCAGTGTCTGCATCACCACAAGTGGGGTTAAATGTTGTATAGGTTGAGAAGCCTTGCATCTTGGCAAGCCCAAACTCAAGGCTCTTGCCAGTCGCCTTGAAATCGGCCATGCCAATCAGCAATCCAACCATGCAAAACAACTTTGCACGCATGAGCTGAATTAGCCACCGGCCTTGCCGTTGCATCAAAGATGAAGCTTGGAAATTCGATATGTATAAGTCTGCAAAATATCATCACATAGGGATTAAGAAAATCCTTGGAAGTATGAAAAGACCAACCTGATGAGCATGGCGTTTGTCCATGTACGCGGCAAACATATCCGCCACTCGAGCAACAATATCGTCTTTGCAGAACAGAGGTTGAGTCTCCATGGCTCCTACCTTGCGTTCCGTGCTTCGGCCAAGTGACGAAAAGCGCTCAGCTTCATAGGGCGATCTCAACAAGCCGACTCCTGCACAGTCTTGTGCAAATCGACAGCTTGGCACTACTCTTCGTAAGCGGGCCCGCACACGGCCATGTCTTCTCCGGTTGCTCCGTAAGCGGGCCTGCACACGCCATAAACTTCGACCCCGTTCCCAAGCTCGCTTGCTAAAAGCTCCTTCCCACGGAAAAGCACTTCTTCACCACGCCATGATGGTTGGACCTAAGAGAAAGAGAGAGAGAGAGAGAGAGAGAGAGAGAGAGAGAGAGAGAGAGAGAGAGAGAGAGAGAGAGAGAGAGAGAGAGCATGCAAAGCCTTGCAAAGGCATGCCAAATTCCCCCCTTCCTCCATAGCCTCTTCCTCCACTGAGCTCTGATACCAGTGAAAGGACAGGGGAACTGACATGCTAATCTCCACCCAGCCATACCCTATATAGGCCCCTGGCCTTCTAAATATAGGGACCCCCTTGACTGCATGTCCGTCTTGGCCCTTGGCCCTGGCCCTTGGCCCCTGACACATCACTAGTAATGTTCCTGCGGCTAACACCCTTGCACAAGATCACGCTCGCATTTTGCAAGAAGTCACCATAGCTATCCAAAAAGCCCAAGCACGCTACACCACACAAGCAAACAAAAAGCGTAAGTTCATTGAGTTCACTTTAAATGATTATTTTTTGTTGCGTATTGAAAAGCGTCGTTTGAGCAACATTGCAAAGCAGCACAAGATCAAGTTAGCCCCTAGATTTTATGGTCCCTTCAAGATCACCAAAATCATTAATCCCAATGCATACAAACTTGACATTCCACACCACTAGTGCATCCAGAACTCTTTTCATGTTAGTTTGTTGCAAAAATTTAAAGGTATCCCACCTATTGCACCCATACGCCTTTGATAGGAAGGTCTCTTTGTTATGCAAGTGATCTGGAAATTGTTGTTGTTATCTACATGTGTGTTAGAGTTCCTACGCCTAGTGAGGAAGGACTGTCTGTGATATTTACATGTGGAACTGGCCCACCACATATTACTTTGCTACTCTTATGAACAACTGAGATCAGTTGCTTTTGTTACCCCGGGTTATGTTATGGAATGGATTCTAAGAAGTTGGACACTAACACTTATGGTCATGTGTGCGTGATGTAGCAGGTCAAGGTAGCTGAGTTGTGGATAGGTGGATGACAGAAAATAGCAGGACATGGGATAATCCAATAAGAATTAGGGTTTTTAGTTAGTTCAATAAAGTCTTTATCCCCAAAATGGAATGTAAATAGCCTCATTTATGAGCTGTCCCTTTTTGAAATTAATATAAATACATGCCTAGAGGAAGCCAACTCACTCTAGGCAGGGGGGGATGATTGTACCCAACTCTCTCTCTCTCTCTCTCTCTCTCTCTCTCTCTCTCTCTCTCTCTCTCTCTCTCTCTCTCTCTCTCTCTCTCTCTCTCTCTCTCCATGGCACCCTCGGCCTGGAGGGGCGTGCACGCGGGTGTGAGATGTGTTTTGTGCCATGACAACGTCCCTATGCACAAAAACCATAGCATACATAAGACTGATTAGCTGAAGAGTATGGAAAACTTGCCATTTTTGCTCTCTCAGCATCTCGCCTGGGAGAAGTTAAGTTTCAAATATGACAGTAGTGGGTTACTCATTGCCTTCCCTCCTTCCATATTGAAATAGTGCAAGACCTTGTGGATAAAGGATTCTTGAGATAACCCAAGAATGCCTCTTTTCCTGTCTCTCTTGATACACATACCAAGAAAAAAAATTGCTTCACCCAAATCTTTCATAGCAAATTTTTGTTCAACATTTGATTTAATTTAATAATCTCCTCAATGGACTTTCCTTCTATGAGCATGTCATGTACATATAGAATGAGAATGACCAGAGAACCATCACTGAGTTTCTTTGTATACAAGCAGTGATCCTCTTGACTCCTTCTAAAACCCTGGGACCACATAAAAGAGTCAAACTTTTGATACCACAACCTTGAACCCTGCTCTAAGCCATAAAGGGCTTTCTTGAGTTTGCATACAAGCTCCCACCCTACTAGGCTACTCAAAACCTTTAGGTTGCTTCATGTAAACATCCCCTTCTAGATCCCCATGAAGGAAAGCTATCATCACATCCATTTGGACAAGCTCCATGTCCTCAACGGCTACTAGTACAAGCATTATACGCAGTGTAGTCATCTTGAACATGAGTGAGAAGATTTCATCAAAATCAACCCCTTCTGCTGCTTGAATCCCTTAACAATCAATTGAGCCTTGTACTTAGGCTATGGATCATCATATGTAAACTTTTTCTTGTAAACTCATTTTCAAGGGAAGGCTTGCTTGCCTTTTGGTAATTTAACCAAGTCCCATGTCTCAGTGTTCACAATTGAGTTATACTCAGATTGCATGGCCTGCTCCCACTTGACTTCGTATACACTTGCATGGATTCTTTGTAACAAGATGGCTCATTGCAGTCAACCAGAATGACATAGTCCAACCCTGGTTGAAAACGCTCAGGTGGATGGTGAGCATCTAGTAGAGAAATGTCCTCGAATGTGACTTTTCTATACTCAACCTGTTTGATAGGTTTCTTATGCATCTTTGACTAATTGAAGGTAACATGTGAACTACAAATTACTTTGTGAGATTTCGGGTGCAAGAGACAATATCCCATCTCTCCATTTGCACCATAACCAAGGAAATACACTTGTTTGACTTTGAGTCTAGTTTTTTATGAAGCTCTTTGGTGGGCACATATGCATATGCTTCACAACCAAAGACATAAAAGTGATCATATTGTGGCCTTTTTAGACCATAGCTCCTTTGGAGTCTTATAATCCAATGGTGTGCTAGGTGACCAATTGATAATGTGTATCGCTATGAATACTACTTCTGTCCAAAAACCTTAAGTCACATTTTCCATAGAAAACATGGCTATGACTTGATCCTAAATTGTCTGATTCATCCTTTCTGTAATTCCATTTTGATAGAGTGTGTAAGGTGCAATAAGCTGTTTCTTAACACCTCTCTTATTATAGAAATTCTTGAACTCCTTGGAGACATATTCTCCACTGTTATTAGTCCTCAAGCTTTTGGTCTTCTTGTCAGACTGATTCTCTACCAATGTTAAGAATTTTTGGAACGTAGAGGAGACATGATCCTTATGTCACAAAGAATAAACCCACACCTTGCAAGTGGAATCATCTATGAATGTCACGAAATAGCTAGCTCCCCCTAGAGACTTTGTTGACATGGAACCACAAATGTCACCAAGCTCTAGTGGCTGCAAACACTTCATATTCAATGGTGGTGAGGTGGTCTTGTCATGCCACTTGTGATTGAACGGAACCTCAAGGCCAAGGCACTTAAAGCTCAACTTCAAGTGTCTCATTGTTGTACACAATGCATGGCTTCTCCTTATGGTTGGTTTTCACAAGCATAACCTTTGTTTTGGATTCATTCACAATCAGTCCACTATGCAAGCAAAATTTCTCAAGGACAACCATAAGCCTTTGTGCATCTTCTAAATTGTGTGCTAGAAGCACTACATCATCTGCATACAACAAAAGCATGATTACCGCATTGCAAATAGTGACCTCTTCAATTTCTTCTTCTTGCATAAAGTCAAGTACCATTTGTTCCAATTGATCAATGCACAGACCAAAGAGAGTTGGTGACAACAGACATCCTTGTTTAACCCCAATAGTGCTTACAAAAATTTTGTTGGAATTAGGGTTGTAGAGAAACGCACACAGCTTGGAGAAGACGAAGGAAGCTGAAGGCACACAATAGAGAGTGTATAACTTAGTGTGCAATGGAAAAATAGATAGCCCTAGAGTGATGGGCATATATACAATGTTCGGGGGAAAAAACCTCCTAAAGAGGGATACAATGCCCCGGCGGTCCTAGTGTGTTCATACACATCACTACCACATGTATATGGTAACAAATCTCCCCTGGAGTGATGTGGTAAACGAGAGATGGCACATGAGTAAAGGGAAGTGCCATGCCCTAAGGACATGATCAGTCCACAAAGGGGAGTAAGCCCAAAGCTTTGCGAAAAGCTTCAAGCTTCTCACGAGACAATGCCTTTGTGAAAAGATCTACAAGGTTGTCCTGTGTTGGCACATAAGCCAAGCTGATCTCTCCTGTTGAGAGCTTCTCCCTGACATAGTGGTAATGCACCTCAATGTGCTTTGTGCGAGCATGAAAAACTGGGTTTCTCGCAACTGCCAATGCGCTCTGACTGTCAGTGTAGATAGTGTTGGCAGTTTCCTGTCCAACACCCGAATTAGCCATAAGGCGTCTGAGCCATACACACTCAACCGTAGCTGTGAAGACTGCCCTATACTCAGCCTCACAACTCGAAGTGGCCACAGTAGGTTGCTTCTTGCTCAACCATGATATACATGAACTGCCAAGCATGAAACAAAAACCACTTGTGGACACTCGCGTGTCAAAACAACCAACCCAATCTGAGTCCGAAAAAGCATGTAAGTCTGGCGGCAATGATCCCCCCTTGGGATAAAACAAGCCAAGATGTAAAGTACCACTAAGGTAGCGAAAAATCCTCTTGACAGCCTGCCAATGCTTAGACCCTGGGCTATGCATAAATCTGCTGACCTGTGAGACTGCAAACTGAATATTCGGCCTCGTGTTGCATACATAAATGAGGCAGCCAACAGCAGTTTGATAAAGAGTGACATCAGCAAGATCGCCAGCATCATGTAGACTCAACTTCAAACCGGTTTCCATGGGAGTGGCAATAGGTTTGCAATCCTCAAGTCCAAACTTACATAGTAATGTCTCTATGTAACTTTTCTGACACAAGGCAATACCACCATCACACTGCTTAAACTGTATACCCAAATAATGATGCAACAACCCCAAATCTTTCATCTTGAAAGTAGCATTCAAATCAGCCTTAAATTCAACAATATGTCTCTCATTTGGTCCAGTGATCAGCAAATCATCAACATAAAGAACCACGATGAGAAGTTCATCACCCTCACGCTTTACATACAATGTGCTTTCTGTTGGACTGTTACGAAAGCCTTGTTTGACCAAATGAGTGTCAGCTTTCTCATACCAAGCACGAGGAGATTGCTTCAACCCTCTTGTCCTTTTATGACAAAACCGCGAGGCTGCATTACATAAACTTCCTCAAATATGTCACCATTCAAGAAAGCAGTAACAATTTCTGATTGATGTACATCCCAACCAAAATGAGCTGCCAATGCACATAGAAAACGTACAGTAGTCATACGACAAGTGGGAGCAAAATTCTCTTCATAATCTATGCCTTTTTGTTGTGCATAACCTTTTGCAACAAGTCGAGCCTTATGGCGATCGATCTCACCATCCGGCTTGCGTTTCAACTTGTAAACCCACTTCGTACCAATGGCCTTTTTGCCAGGAGGAAAATCACATAAAGTCCATGTGTCATTTTCTATAAGTGCATCATATTCTGATTGCATGGCAGCCATCCAATTTTCTGAATTTTTTGCTTCATCAAAAGACAGAGGCTCCTCAACACCATGTAAGCTAGACACAGCCAAAGCATAACAATCTGATGCATAAGATGCATGGCGAGAGCCTGAACGAGTACGGCTAGACAAAGGTGCATCCAATTTACTGTCACGCAAAGTGTGCACCATCCATTTTGGCATACCTCTAGCCTGCTCATTTTCAGCCCTTTCCTCATCAAGTACATCATGTACATCTGCATCAGTAATAGGCTGATCTAAAACATTTTCAGAAACCCCCATAGGCTGTACATTTGCCTCATTGGAACTTACATTCGTATTTCCACCACTGAAAAGAGGCAACAAAGTGTCATAAATGTCCTGTGAGCTTACATTATTGTCTCTAGTACATGACAGCAAGGGCTGAACAGAATCTTCCACAAACACTATATCCCGAGAAACCACAATACATTTTTTTTGCGGATGATACAACCTGTAACCTTTGCTTTCAGCACTATAACCAACAAAAATACATTAGCCTTATCATCCAATTTTCAGCGATGCACTTGTGGCACCAAAGCATATGCCAAACAGCCAAAAACACGCATGTGCTCAATAGAAGGCTTTCTATCATGCCATGCTTCATATGGAGTAATAGACTGCAAAGATTTTGGAGGACACCTGTTAAGTACATAAGTGGCATACATGATGGCCTCAAGCCAAAAAGAATGCGGCAAAGCTTGACTTTTGACCATACATCGTGCCATTTCCGTAAGTGACCTGTTTTTCCTCTCAGCAACACCATTTTGTTGAGGTGTATAAGGCACTATACATTGGTGTTTTATCCCACGACTAGCCAGAAATGCATTAAATTCATGAGACATATACTCCCCCCCTCGATCGGAACGGAGGGTGCCCATAGTACATTTCGAGACATTTTCAGCCATAGCCAGAAATTGTTTGAAGCACATAGAAACTTCGGACTTCGCTTTAAGCGAAAATACCCATGTATGCCTGGAGTAATCATCAATGAAAGTCACAAAGTACAGGTAATTGCCCAAGGACGAAGTTTGCATGGGCCCACAAACATCAATATGCACAAGCTGCAACCTGCATGTGGCCCGAACTCAACCATCCTTTGGAAACTTAGAACGCTGCATCTTACCCAAAATAAAGCCTTCACAAACATGTTTGACAGGTGCTTCAAGAGGCGGCACAGAAGCAACCATATTAGATTTTTGCAAACGCAGAAAACTGGCAAAATTCAGATGACCAAAACGTGCATGCCAAAGTTTTGCATCTGAAATAGCCCTTGAATCTGCAACAACATTTGCAAAATTTTGTCCACACTTGTCATACAAAGTGAGCTTATACAGCCCACGACACAAAAGGCCAGATGCAACAATTTCATCACCAAAACTGAGATCATGAACTGTACATCTGTCATCCACAAATTTGACTACAAGTCCCAAGTCTAGCAAGTGCGGATACAGACAAGAGATTCTTCTTGATCCCAGGTACATAAAGTGCATCAACAAGTGTGAAGGAACTGCCATTAGCAGCAGTAAGCACAATCTTTCCAACACCCTGAACCAGATAAGAGGCATTGTTGGCACAAGTGATAGAATTCCCATGAGGGACAGACTCGAGAGAGGTAAAAAATTCACAATGTGAGGTAATGTGCTTTGTAGCACCACTGTCAAAAATACCACACATGTGAATCTGCAGCAACTGACAAGCATGCATCATGGACAACAGGATTGTAAGTGCACTCTGCGCTAAAAGCCCATCCTGCATCAACATCAGCATTACAATCTCCTTTGACAGAAGACTCAACAATGGCTGCATTTGTAGTGGGACCACCCTCTTTCTTCTTAGCCTCTTTTGCCTTCAACTTAGGACACTGCTTGATCAAGTGATCATTAGCTTTACAATAATGGCAACGAATCTTCTTTTTGCCCTTATCACCAGAATTGCCAGACGAAGTGCTGCTAGCAGAAGCATTAGGAACAGAATTTTTGCCACTTGCAGTAGAACCATAAGAAGTGGCTGCATTACTGTTACCACCCTTTCTTTGAGAAGCAATAAAAGCATGTTCAACTGCACGTTGCCTAGTCCTGTTTTTTCTAGAAACTGACTCTTGCAACAGTAATGTGCATAATGCATCAAACTTGACAACTTCTGGATTTCCTTGGATCATAAGTCTCCAAGTACTAGCAAAAGTCTGGTAAGAATCTGGTAAGGCATCAAGAACAGTCTGCACAAGGGAACTGTCTGAAATGACTTCACCTGAAGAAACAAGCTGCTTCATTGATATCCTTGACACTAGCAAGGAAAGTGTCCATATCATCTTCCTCATGCATAATCTTCGACTCCAGCTCTTTACGCAGCAAAGCAATTTTAGCCTCATTGCGAGTTGCATAAAGACCAGCCAAAATATCCCAAGCCTGTTTTGTGGATTTTGTTGAGCAGATGTGAGGAACAATGGTGCGCTTCACAGACAACGCAATCAATGCATGAGCCTGCGCATCCTTAACATCCCAACGAGCATGTTCTGCCGTAGGCAAAACAACTCTAACAGTAGCAATCCCTGCAGCAAGACCTGCAATATCCTCAACATTGCCTACATACTCATAACTAGGACGTACATCAATGCCCTGCACAATATTCCATACGCCCTTTGACACAAGAACGTGAAGGGGATCGGGGAGCACCACAGACGGAGAGTGAGCGAGAGAAGGAGACACACGACACACAGATATGGGTGGGGAGACTCCAAGAGTGAGCAGCCCCCTATACACTTATGCTATGTATAAGGTATACAAGTCGGTGGGCGTCCAGACTCTGGGCGGCTGGGCAAGGCACAGACGCCTATACCCCAACAACCTCCCACTTAAAGGCGACTGTGCCTTTAAGCAAGAGAACCTAGTCTAAAGGCTACAAAAGGCGAGAGAAAACCGCTCTCAACCGATGCCCACTGGCTGGCTGTGATTGTGTGCATCCGGCTGTCCTGCTCCCGTGTAAGTCCATACACCACCAGACGTACCACACACGTACTGCAAGTATGTACGCAATACCTGCATATCTCCCTCGTGCACTATGCCATCATCAGTCAACAAACGACTGACAACCCCAACTGCAAATGCTCCCACTGCAGCTACGATATCCGGTCTCAAGATCAGCATCTCATACATGAGACCACCGAATGCCGATGCAATGCTAGCGAGCCCTGCTAGCTCTACGGAGCATGCATCAACATATATATCCCTGGCAATAGGCATCTCTGACTGACAAGGCGTGTCAGCCACATGCATCTCGTGACTGTCCGCAAAAGACGCATCACCCTGTCATGCAACCTCAGAGCAAACCAACTGCTCTAGGTGTCTGCTGGAAGACATATCCTGCACAACTATATCCCCATGCTCACTATCGAGCATAGAAAGGAATGATTGCATAGTCGCTGACGTCTCAGCCTCCTCTGCAATCATCCACTGCAAACATGACCACTCAATCTGCTGTGACTCACTAGATCTCTCATGCTCTAACTCCGTATGCATAGACTCTTGCACAACGTCCTCCTGTTGTGACTCACTAAAGCAAGACCGCTCTACCTGTCTATCGTGCATAGAAGTATCTCGCACAACTGACTCTCTGCTTTGCTCAGTCACTAGCAAAGCATGCATGTCTGACTCTGTCACCTCTCTGTGTGACTGCTCAAGTCGTGCCCCAACTGTGTGCACAACGAGCTCACTACTCTGCACTCCATGCAAAGTACCCTGCAACCCATGAGCAAAAGAGACTCGCTTGCTCTCTCGCTCTCTACCTGACTGCATGATCACAGAGACAACACCGTCTCTCCCGTGATCCACATGCAATGGGTAACCTGTACCACTCTTGGCACCTCTCGCAATCACTAGCGAACCCAAATGCAACGCTCTCGTAGCGAAATCTGACATCCACAATCTCTAAGTTGACCAATCGAGATCAAACTCACTTTCAAATCTGGTACATAGCGCACATGTCGTAACAAGTAAGATGCACCACTCGGTAATGACAATCTCACATCTCCTGCACCTACTATCGCATGCACCGATCCATCGGTCAAACGTACACTGCCAAGCATCCCGCTAGAATAGCTACAAAACCATGCACGATGCGGCGTGACATGAAACATAGCATCTGCGTCTAGCAACCATTGCGAAGGGAGTGCACTATCCACATGTATAGCATCTCGTGCATAGCTCGAGGTAAAAGTGACATCCCCGTCACTAGTATACTTCGACACTACATCTGCCTCAACTGTCAAAGCAACTGAGTCCATGGCATCACTACATACATCTCTGAGACTACCATGTCTCCTACGATGTCGCATACGACGAAAACAACGCCGTCTAACGTGTCCAGAATGACCACAATACCAACATATCACCTGTCGGGATACTCGTGAATGTACATGTCTCACACGAGTCCTTGATGACTCAGATCTATCCTACATATCATGTAATTTGCGCCAAAGTGCTCTAGAAGTAGTCTCATACATAACAAGAGCATATACAGATTCCGCAAGGTGCAAAGAGAGCGTAGATAGTGCCATCTCCTCTAGCTCCTGCCATTGATCGTCAGACATGTTTGAAGGTCTACCTGCATCACCACTCAATGGTCGATGCAACCCTCGCTGTGTCAATGCATCAAGCATACACTCTCTCCATGCCGCAAAGTCTGACCCATCAAACACGCGCATCTACGAGAGGTCACAATCTGATCGATCACCTGTCTCTGCCATGAGCACAAGTAGCAAGATAGATATCAAAACCACCTCACCAAAAACACCTTGAAACTGTCTACAAATATGGCCAGAAACACAATGTAAAACCTGTGAGAAACACTCCAAAATAGAGCTCCCGCAATTTCAACCAAATCAGGCCTAAACTGGCTCGAATCGCATCAAACAAAAGACTGCAAATATGGCTGTAAAATATGGCTGCAAATCAGCCCCAAAATTCAGCTCTTAAACAGCTGCA
Organism: Adiantum capillus-veneris; assembly: GCF_014529385.1. Classification (NCBI taxonomy): domain Eukaryota; kingdom Viridiplantae; phylum Streptophyta; class Polypodiopsida; order Polypodiales; family Pteridaceae; genus Adiantum; species Adiantum capillus-veneris. The sequence goes on from NC_140945.1 coordinate 81,406,715, forward strand.
TAAACAAGTCACAAACGTGTCCCAGATCAACCTACAACTGAGTCATACATGGACACCTGCAAAGAGAAAACAATGGCTGAAAATTCAGCACCCAAATAAGCCCTCAAACCTGCCTGTAAACTTGTAAACCTGTAGCTGAAACCTGCTGAAAAACCTCAAGCCATAAGTGCTCGAATCCGGCTACCTATCTCGTAGCCACACAAGCATACATCACAATACTCACTCCTGTGAGTGTGCCAAGATAATTGTACGCCTGTCAAACACGTGAGCTAATCACCAAGCCCACACTGTGCGGTATCGATGCATACACACGCACAAATCTCCCACCTGCAGAGAACAACGCACGCAAATGCTGAGTGCAACCCGCAATCTCTACCTAGATCGCATAAATGATATGCATAAAACTCCTGGGAAAATTTCGCCAGAGTTTTGTCAGTAAAATGGCCACAAAACCAGTAACCAAACTGATTGCACGCTCAAAACCATGAGCAACCAAAGCGCATCAAACCGCACTCCAAATGCATGCACCAATCTCCACACTTTGCATACATCATTGCAAACACCTGCAAATCTAGTATACAAATATCTGATCTACCTGTGACTGCCAAAAAACATGCTCGAGGCATACATTGCCGAGCTCAAAATGCAATCACAGTAGTCTCCCTGAGCATCAAACCACATAAGGCATACATCGTATCCTCCCACCTGTGAGGAAACTTGCAACAAATATCACTCTCACATCCGAGAGCAAACCATGTGTGGAATCCTCTACACACAATAAACAACTGCTGCTGCTACAGAAAATTCAGCGTTCAGAATTTTTAAATTCTGATATGACGAGCGCGTCCGGAGCGTGCCAAAACCCCAAGGTAGACTCCTGGATCACATGTATCTGAGTCCGGGTGTGAAAGCTATACGAAAAAACCTCCGTTTCGACCCAAAAACGTAGCATAAACTGCCAAAAGAGGGCTGAAAAATGCAGCTCCTCAACTGTAGCTCGAATGAAGTTTTTGATGGCTCGAATGGCTTCGAAAGGGGGGTAAAACATCAGGACATCTGAAGGAAACGCTTTCGGAAAGCTGAATTTGCCGATGTCGAAGTCAAAACCCTGTTTGCACTCTTGAAAGTGCGCGCGCGCGGACGCGATTTCGGGAATGAAACTGGCTCTCCGCTGTCGTCGTGACTGTGCACACACGCGCTCCCTCCGCACCTACGCTCTGATACCAATTGAAGGGGATCGGGGAGCACCACAGACGGAGAGTGAGCGAGAGAAGGAGACACACGACACACAGATATGGGTCGGGAGACTCCAAGAGTGAGGAGCCCCCTATACACTTATGCTATGTATAAGGTATACAAGTCAGTGGGCGCCCAGACTCTGGGCGGCCGAGCAAGGCACAGACGCCTATACCCCAACAGAACGTGTTGCATCATATAAGCCCACATAGGGTAATTGTCCCCATCCAACCTGTCCTCAGCACAGCAAACATCTTGAACACATCTGTGTTATTGTTGTCAGCCATGGTAAATGCTGCACCTGATGTGAAAACTACCCGAAAATAGGAGAAACGGAGCGGGAACAACACGTACTATATAGCACAAACCATAGAAGACTGTAAGGCACCTGTTATGCAGAAAACGGCACTGACAGAAATTCTGCACAAAGTGACGAAATAGCATGTGCAAACCTGCCTGTAGAGGAAACGGAGGCCGAAATGAGTCCCAAAGTATTTGTCGACCTGCGAACGCTCGCCAAAGCTCACTGAAATCGGAGAAAGTGATTAGGCGTGTACTGGAGCAGCCTGGCGACTAAGCCTGGGAGGATGCAACCTGATCTGATACCAATGTTGGAATTAGGGTTGCAGAGAAACGCACACAGCTGGAGAAGACGAAGGAAGCTCAAGGCACACAATAGAGAGTGTATAACTTAGTGTGCAATGGAAAAATAGATAGCCCTAGAGTGATGGGCGTATATACAATGCTCGGGGGAAAAAACCTCCTAAAGAGGGAAAAAATGCCTCGGCGGTCCTAGTGTGTTCACACACATCACTACCACATGTATATGGTAACAAATTTCTGAAATTTCTCTTCCCACGCGCAATTGACAAACCACCTTCCCATAGATTCGAGAAACCACAAGCATAAACTCACTTGGCACTTGGAGTTCTTCCATCCTTCTCCACAAATTGTTATGTGGAATCATATCAAAGGCTTTCTTAAAGTCCACAAAACAACAATACAATCGCTTGCCTTTCAGTCGACTTTCCTCCATGGGAACACGAAGCGTGACAAGATGATCAATGGTGCTATGGCATCGACAAAAACCCGCTTGTCCTTTTGCACGCTTGTCATTCTCTTCAACCCAATCACTCAATTTCATCTCCATTATGCACCCAAACAACTTTGCCATAAGAGACCCAATCATTATAGTCCGGTAGTTGTTTACATTCTTTACATCCCCTCCTTTATACAAAGGCTTAACCCAATTAGTACTCCAATCATAAGGCATACCATGTTGAAGTGCAAGGTTGAACATATCACATATCCACTCATAGGTAAAATCTCCCATCCACTTGATACCTTAAAGATCTTCCGCTTTGCGAGTGGCCAACTTTTCAAGCCCACTACATACATCCTCATTAGTAAAAAAAGAGGGCATGCATGGGAGTGAACCATAAAATGGCATTTTTTCAACATTTACTTTCTCATATAATTGCCTACAATGTGTGTACATATCCACAAGACTCAAGTTACCAAAATTCTCAACCCACTTGCCCCTCAAGTTTCTCCAAAATCTTCCACATGCATGTGCCTGTTCTTAGACTTAAAAGAGTGGTTGCTTTACTTCCCATCTTCTTCTCTTCGTTTGAGTCAATGCCTTGTATGTATGCAAATGACTTTGATAGCTGTCTTTGTCCATAATTGCATCAAGCTTTATGATGGAGTTTTGAGCATCTTGAAATTCTTTATCAAACCACCTTTTACGTTATCTCTCTTCGTTGATACCATGGAGATGCTTTATGGCAAAGCATTCTTCGGCACAAGAACAAATAGCTTTCTTGAAAGCTTCCCATTTAGTTTCCAATGGTGCATCGTATTGAAGCTTTGTCATCCATAATTTTTGCTCAACTATTTCAATGTACATTGGTGCCCGTTTGAAATCCATACATAGTGATAATTTCTCTTTCCTTTAGCTGAGATTATCATGCTTAGTTGCTTCTCCACATGAAATGTCAATACATAAGGTGCGATGGTCAGATTCCAAGGTCCATTGGCTAAACATAAAACTCTTATGTGATACATGATGGCTTCGAAGAGTAGCATATCGTCAATCACACTGTCCCCATTATGTCTCCTACATGTAAATCCATTGGTTCCACTCCACAAAGATACACCATTGCCAATGAGCATACCCATGCTATTACATATGTGTAAAAGTAAATTTTCATAGTGATCCGGCTCTTTCTCATCCATTGAAGTACGATCATACAAGTGAAATTCCTCCAACTCCCTTGAAATGTATGGCATATCAAATTGTTCAGTATCATGTTGCAATGTTTTTGTGCGAGTATTCATCTCCCCAAATACAATGACATCACCTTCACCTTTGAAATAAGCAATGTCCTCTTCTAAATCAAAAAATGGCTGATCTCTATCCATGCAAGCATAAAGGGGGAATCATGATGAGGAATGTAGCAACCGGCTACAAAAATGGGTGCTCTTTTTGGTGTCATAATTTTCAGTCATACATAACATTTGTACTTGTCATCTCTCACAATCGATACAAAATCTTCCAATCCTTTCTTAACCATACATGCTACCCTCCTTGTCCTCTTCGTTGCTTGAGATTCTTTGACCACATCAATGAATGTGCATTGTAATACTCCAAGCCGTTAATCCTTTGTGTATCATGCTCCCAAGTTTCAACAAGAAGTACAACATCGGCTTAGGCTTGTTAGTTCATTAATGACAGCCCCCGCATTCCATGGGTATCCATTGTACAATTCCAAAAGCATATTTTCAATTGTAAATCGGTCTCATAGGTCACGCATCCCTATTTGTTCGAGGGACTTGCCTCCTCCTTGGGCACATTTTCTTCATGAGAGATCTCCTTGTTTTTATTATTCTTTTCCTCATATGCCTTGCCACACATATTATGTTGCTTAATAGTGCGATCTTCACATACAAAACATTTTGTATCCCTCAAATAGATCCAACTATTATCAAGGATAATCTTTCGCTTGGTCTCATCCGGCATGGTGCATACAATTGGCCGTTCTCCCGAGTGAGGAGCTTCTTGCTTCCCCTCTATGTGCTCCATAGACCATAACTCCGGACATGCCAAAGTCGGTTTTGAAGAAATCTTCGATAACAATGGTAAGAGAAGGAGGTGTCTTTAACTTCTCTTCGGGAATTCAACGAATAACAATGTTCTGGAATGTCTCTCCCGTTCCTTCAACTCCTCCACATCCACATTCTCAACATTCTTTGTTTAAACCATAACTTGCATGAGTGAGGAATTAGAAACCACATTGATAACACATAGACTTGTTTGTACATACATTTTTCATGTCGCATACATCCCGGTTCATGGTGTCAAATTTCTCCTCTTTCAATACATAGTCATGCTTTACTTTTCTCATCCGCTCCTTCAAAGCATTCAAGTCCACAAGAGAGCGTTTACATTCCTTGACTTCCTCTTCAAGTTGCATCAAAAATGTTGTTTGCATCTCAAGTGTCCTCTTGAGATTCTCATTCTCAACCACACGTACCCTTAGTGTGCCATTCTCCATTGCAAGTGCTCGTAAGTCTTCGCCTTGTTTGTTTACAATCTCTTGCAATGATATCAAGTACGCCATGATATCAATGATATCATGGTTTCCGATGTCATTGGTTGGGTGGTTGTGTTGCTATCTCCCCACTTAGGAGATTTTGGATCATTTTCCACAATGGTTGTGGACCTTGTTGAAGAAGAAGAACCCTTGAGAGTGCCGGAAGACATTGTATGTAAAATAAGAGATGAGAGTCAATCTTCCTAAACCTATTCACATTGGAAATGCTGCTACATAAATGCCTTCCATAACTCTGAAATTTTTTGTCTTTACATCAATGCGTAGAGAGCTTTGTGCTCTTCGATTGAGGCTATAAATCACCCAAATCGGAGTTCAGATGAAGAGGTTATGATCAAAAGAATGAACTATTGTCTACTAGGTCAAAAAACGGCTGCGTTTTTTGTTGGAGAGAGAGAGAGAGAGAGAGAGAGAGAGAGAGAGAGAGAGAGAGAAGCAATTGAATGTGCATATGCATAGTTTGCCAAAAATATTTTTCCTAAGTGAAGAAAATACATGCACATTTGAAACTCTCAAGCATTTGTCGGTGATAACACTAAAACTTGTAGAGTTTTGTTGATTTAGCTTAGAATCTATCCTAGATTTTGCAATTTTAACCGATTAAATAGAAATCAAGAGAGATTGTGTGAGAGATGGAGAGGAAAAGAGAGAGAGAGAGAGAGAGAGAGAGAGAGAGAGAGGGAGAGAGTAGTTGGTTGAGAGAGGGGGGGTTGGAAGTTGGTGATACCGCAATGTGGAGGAGCAAGAGGGGTTGTTGTTGCTCAACAAAAGGGCCATTTTCTACTAGTGGTAGAGGGAGCAATGGCCGGCATCTAGTGGTAGTCTGTGGTAGGGGTGGAGGGGAAACAAAACCTCGTAGCTCACTGATTATCCTTTCCCTATCATGAGGTACCTCTAGTTGCAGACTGGCTCATGGCTCATGAATTCCCTCTCCTATGCTATTGCTTCTACACTTTGCTATATATTTAAATTGTTATATTGATGTAAAAGTGTCAATTGCATAATTCTTGCTTAGACCCTTGGGGAGGGGATCTCTTACTCACTGATGGATCACTCATTCTTCTTGTGTTATACATCGAGGACATGCATATCACAGGAAGAACTCTCAGGTTATACGTGATGGTGGCTATGAGGCTAGACATTGCATTTGTAGTGGGAGAGGTGAGTCGTTACATAGCTAACCCTAGCAAGAAACATTGGGATGTAGTGAAGTATATGCGGGTGCTTGAAAGGTACAATACATAAACAATGATGCATCCGTCTTGTGGATACGTAGATGCAAATTCTGCAAGCATTATCAACAACAAGAAGTTTACATTTGGCTATGCTTTCATATTTTTTAGAGGAACTATGTCTTGGAGATCACATCTTCAAAGATTGCACATTCTCTTCCACTACATAGGTTGTCTAGAGGCTAGGAGGGCCAGTCTGAAAAGCTTGAGGGTGCTTATATAAAGGTAGTGGATGAATGGAGAGTGGAGGTTCTGACGTCCGATGGTCTCATAGTGGTATCAGAGCTAAGTTGGGCAAGGTGGCTGTGGGGCTATTTTTAGACTAAAGCCGTGTATGGAGCTACTCCAAGTTGGGGGCTCTCGAAGAAGGCGATGGCACATGTGCAGGTGTGATTTAGAAGGGGAAGAGGAGCTCGTTGGTGAGAACCAAATTGAGCGAGATCAATCTTGGCGAGTTTGTGCTATTGAGAGGGAGATAATTTGGCATAGTAGCGTTTGCACTCGCGGCTTGTAGCAAGTAGGATGAGAAGTTCTTCCCTGGCTTTGTTGGCCGTCATCGCCGTAGTGAGTAGAGTTTCCTTATTTCTCAATCGGATACCCGCAGTGGCCTTAGAGGTTAAATTTTCAAACAAGAAGCAAGCTAGGGAGGGTGCCCACGGTTGGCATCCCCCTCGTACCTTCTTCTTTGCAGTTCGACAAATCACACAAGGCAGCCAAGGAAAGGACATAAAGCATGGCCATCAAATCTCAATATTTCCAAAAAATTACAAAGATTTCCCCAAGTTTCAAGTATTCAAGATGATCTTGGAGATTCGTAATCGCGCTATTGCAAATTGGAGAAACATAAAAAATAAAAGAAAAATTCCAAGCATATAGATCTTCGGCAAAGCTTTGGACTCACACATGTTCATTTTACACAAAGGGTTGCGGATTAGGCACGGTCTTTTTTGACTCTACTCAAATATTGGTGCAATCCGAGATTGTACAATACTGTGTGAAGTTTTTGCACTTAGTATTGATTAGTAAGGCTAATTCATCTCCTTGGCATTGTTATCTGATTTTGCAAGGCGGTTTCTTCAAGGTATTCATTGATCGTGTTTTGGTACGTTGTACGTCATGGACCCATGTTTGATTCGTTGGATATGGAGCTTCCTGAGAATCACCTTTTCAATTTTACATTTGTCAATGTCGAATGATGTATCCATGCCAGTATGTATGGTATCAGATCACATTGTTGAGTCCATCATTGAAGCCAAGGGTTTATCACTTTATTTTTTTGATATGCATGCATGGTGTGCCAGTACGATTGGATTCATGCCATTGAATTAATGCTATGCTTCTGTTATAACATTAGCTACTCTGTCAATAACATTATTTAAGACGTCGTAAGACATTACTTTTTTTCAATGATCTTTCTCGAAACTTCTCTGTTGAAGCTGTTGTAGGGGTTACCCATAGCTGTAACCTTTTACTTGCACAGTGAGAATGTTATATTTGCATGTGATTATTTTATATGTCTACAATGGTAGACACGTTACATCATTGGATCTATGTACAAGATGCAACCAATATAGACGACGTTTTCTCTAGGTAGCAAGTAGGCATGGCCTTGCTATCAAGTAACTAATTCATGGGACGACATGAATAGACTAAGAGAGCCTCAAAGCAAGTAATCTCTTGTTTGCACATCCTACAAAATCTATTATGACTACCTTGTTTGGGGTGTTGGGACTCTTTCTTATATGTTCATAGAGAGATATGATTATTTCAAGATCTAAATGTGAATGAGATTCCAACTTGAGAGGATATGTTGTTTAATTTATAGCACTGATTGTGGCTATAGGAATGACATTTCCAGGGATATGACCCAAATAATGCCAAATCACTCCATGAATGTTGATGATCATTGATTGATCTCTTCACAACTATACTTTCAAGGAAAGCAATCCTCAATCTGCCAAGGTGTAGTGGATAAGTTCAACTTCTCAAGTTGATTACAATTATTATTAGACACGATAGATTGTGTTGGTCACCATTCATTGCTAGTTTAAGCAGTTTTCATGTAGAATCTAATCAAAGGGTTACAAATTGCAGCACCTCACCAAATGGTTTGGATAGCCACGGCAACACCTAGGGTTACCAGCAACATATTTTTAATTTTCAATAGTCTTTAATTTAGTGTTTGACTAGGTTTTTTTAAGACTGGATTTTTTGTTAATGTACATTCTAACTTTCAGATTTGGATAATGCACTTGACTCCGAGTAAGTGGACGCTATTTTCAACCTCCCAGTTAACCACGTTGGTTGTTCATAACATTGTTGATTAAGCAGAAATGCTGCAAGAAATTATGGCAAACTATTTGTAAACAGTTGGGGAGAAACAACTCCATATTAGTATTGTCACCAATTTGAAGACGAATAGGTAGAGGGAGTTTACAAGTATAGATCTACTGCTAAAGGACATGATGAGGACATATGTTAGCGAGAAGCAATCTATGAGAAATGTTATTTCTTTAGTTTGGGGCGTGCTTAATAGTAACAGACATATAACGACGGATTCAAGTCGATTCATGCTTGTGTATTGTTTTCAACTTAGATCGCCATTTACGGTGGGGTTGGCAACTCAGATATTTTGGCATGTCATGGAATTCTTCCAAGACCACATGGATATGCTGACCCTTTCTCAACAAACATGGGATCTGTAAGAAAAGTATGTTGATGAGAAACGTCGGGAAATTACCTCTACGAAAGGGGAAGATATATTTTTATGTGCGTTAGAGCACTCAGAAAGTTGTCTGAAGACTGTGTCAACACCTAAAATATCTCAGAGTTTTTGTTGGCCCTTTAAATACCCTAGTGAGTTGGAAAAGTGGCTTATAAACGCTCATTATCTGTGCACTCTGGCATTCATCAGTACTCATGTAAGTTGTTTACGTAAACGCTTGCATAGGGACAACAATGTCATCGACTAGTAAATTTTGGTTGATGTCATTGGGGCTCCAACATAGCCGCATGAACCTGAGTGTATTCTCGACTACCGTGATCTACGTACACGTTATCATGTGTGTTGACAAGCATAAGTCAAAGTGGAAAGACAACGTGGAGAAGGTGCCACTTAGGAAAACATTAGTGTTTTTTGGAAGCAATCTCCCACTTTTGTGTTCGAGGGTGAAAACGCTCTCCATGGGGGGAGTAATGTCATGCCAAGGGCTAGAGGCCAAGAGGGCCAGTTTGAATAACTCGAGGGTGCCTATATAAAGGCAGTGGATGGGTGGAGAGTGGAGGTTCTTATGTCCCTTGGTCTCACATAGGCTGAGTATGTTGCAACATTAGAGAGAAGCAAAGAGGCTTTATGGTTGGCACGTTTACTGGGAGATTCCAGTGTTGCATTGTGATAGTTAGAGTGCCATTGCCCATGTTTCATTCCAAAATGAAACACATAGAGGTGAGGTATCATTTCATATGGAATGTGTCTGTAGATAAGCGGATTGACCTTGTCAACGTCCATACCTATGACAACCTTGCAAATGCCTTTATGAAGAGCTTAGCCATGACGCGATTTGCACATTGCATAAAGTTGATGGGTGCGGGGTGAAGCCATTGCCATGCTTCGCAATTGTACATAGTTTTGTAAAATAAGGGAGCACAACACCTTGCTACAGACTCCACCAACTCTATCTTCTTCTTCTCCATAGCACACAATATGTGCACGCTCCTTGCTCCCACACTCTTCACTCGAGAGGGAACTTAGATTACCATGTTATCATACTTGGGTGATAGAAAGGTTATTACTCTAGAGTTAAAGAGGGAACATAACCAATCTACCACACAGGTGCAACGTTTGCAAAAGTTGGGGTATTGTATATTCTCACCTACCTAAAATTGCAGAATCTTGTCTAGATTCCAAGCTTGCCTTGAAGAAATCTTTCAAGGTTATAGTGTAAATAACGACAAATACTTATTTTATCCTATAAATATGTAAAGTTTTAAGTGTGCCCCTTTTTTCCTTTGGCTAGAGAAATGTTTTTGGGATGAGGATAATCAGTGTTTGGGGGGGGGGGTGTATCCTCTCTAAAGGGCATGGGTATTGTGGGAGGGGATAAGGGCGATAATTATTCAAGGTGCTGCAGGCAAAATCAGATTCATACCTAAGTTTACAAATTTTGTCTCACAAACATCGGAATTTACTACATTTCCCAAGTTTACATTGGTTTTGCATTTACAACATTAAGTTGACTCCCATTTAATTCAAAAGAGGTGCATGGATGAAGTTGTTAGGGCACCAAGTTCCCAAGGGTGATATCTTGGGTTCAAGTCGTAGAGGGTTGAGGGGTCCCTCATGCTGCCACCTTGTGAGCCTCTCCTCGGCATGCTCGCGTGACTTAGGCTAGGTTTAGACAAGCTCATTAGCAATTCTATTGCTTTTCGAGCTGCCTCTGCCACCCCTATTCATAAGAGCCACCACCACTTTTTTTGAGCACTCTCTCGCAAGCGATAGTGTCACCTAAATAGGGAGTAACCTTGTGGTGACAATGCTCTCAATCGCGCCCACCATAGATTTGAGTTTAAACTCTGCAACTTGCAGATCATGTTGAAAAGCGAGGGGCAGTATATCCGGGGCTCGCCCAAATTGGGGGTAGGTCCGAAAATGGGGTTTCTTGTATGGGCCTATAGGGGTGCACCATTAGATGCACGCTCCTTTCTTCTCCACTATCCATTTGCGTCTGAACCCAACCTTCGGGAGGAGGGGGGTTGCCAAGGAGTTTTCAAACTAGCTTTACTAAAAAAAACTTGGCAAACATGTACATGAGAAATTTTAGAGGTAATTTGGCTAAATTTGAAGGTTTTTACATTAAATTGCTCTAAATCTTGTAGGTTTTCTCACCTTAAAATTTAAAATCTAGAGGTAAATCTCAACATTTGTAGGCGGGATTACACTAAACCTGGTTTGGGGGGAACTTGGAAGAGAGAGAGGGAGATAGACTGCGCACATGCAACTCTCCAGTCGGTGTGCAAGCCACAAATCTAAATCCACCGGACCACCCAGCTCTGCGCACATGCACGAACGATGGTGCGACGATGGTGTATTTCAGCTGTCGGCATTCAGTGCACATGTATACATCAAGTTGCCGACTGGTAGCTTGAGGTAGGCAGCGACAAAGGTTCGTAGGCACTACACAACAAGAACGTGAAGAAGCATTCACTAATTTAGTAGTTGATTGTCTCGCCATCGCAACAAACGGCAAGGGGAGCAGAGTGCATTTCCGTTAGAAACGGCGAAGCTCCGATGGTAAAAGGGTGGGCAAAAGTCCAAAAAAAGGGTGGACACAAAGAGAGAGAGGTGCGTGTACAGACAAGACAGACCGGTCTGACTTTGGAGTGTATGTGTGAGCCCGCAGATTTCGCACGTTACAAAAAGGCGGATAAATGGGTTTGACCAGCAGAAGAGGTGTCACAATATCTTTCCACTTTCAACGAACATTTGCTCTTCTGCATTGTTCTCTTTCCCTTCTTTAGAGTAGCTGTACAGCACTCTGCTTAATTGCATCCCCTTCCTTGATTGCATCCTTCTTGTGCCCAAAAACCACAGCGACGCGCTCATTGTTCCAAAACACCACAGCGATGCAGTCATTGTATATTCTCCTCACTCTTTTGATCATGGACTCTTCGTCTTCAGGGTTTGCATTTGCAAGCTCCACCTCAGAAAGTAAGCTTCCATAAAGTCATTAATGGAGTCACCGGTCACAAAAACTGTGAAGAAAGCAGCTCTGTTTTCTCTTCCCACATGAAGATCATGCAGTTTTCATCAAAATTCCAACAGCTGCTCATAAACGTAGAGCCTACTAAGTTGTTATTATGAAGGGCAAGATTAGCACTAATGAGGGCTTTTGTGGAACAGGGGACGCCCTTCTCGGAGCAATGGTAGCATGGAAAGTGAATTTCTCTTCGTGGGTTGGTGATGATCCATGTATCAACTGGCAGGGTGTGCGTTGCGACAGCGATGGCAGAGTGACTTACTTGTACTGTTGATCGAGCTCTCTTTAACAAGAGTATGGCAGTCATTAAAGATGGCACTAATCAGCTGACTTCATCTTGGGGCAGGAATTTATCGAACACAGGTATTGTTGGGCCGGTCCCTCAAGAAATAGCCTCTTTGCAGGACCTAACTGTGCTGGATTTATGCAACCCCAGATATAATGCAAGGTCCACAATGAATGCGGTGAGCGGAGATCTTTCTCCCTTACAAGGCCTCATCCATCTCCAAAACTTGTAAAGCTAACCTGCCACTCTTTCTCCTCAATACTGAAAATCAGTTGCTTTGTCAGTATCACTGAAGCGAAATAAGGATGGGTTCTTCCTTATGTGCAGAAATGTCAGTTTTAACAATATTACTCTCAGTTCTTTTCCATCAGCAATTTTCAACCTTACCAACTTGGTCTCTTTGTATGGAAATCTAACCCTTTATTAAGATATCAACTTTTTTTTTGGTTATCCAGCTTAGCTGTGTATTGATGACTGTAAGTGGCTTGTACATGACATGCAGGAGAATAGACAACCTTCGGATTGGCGGTCCCCTTCCTAAGGAGTTGGTGAATTTAACCAAGTTGGAGTATATGTAAGCACCCCTCTTAGTGTTACTGATTACTCTTTAAAATTTACTTCAGCTAAGATTCAATAGGCTACATTCACATGTATTTTTGATGTACCCACAAACATCCATGAAGCGTGAGGCATAGAGAGTATAGTGATGCATTTGGAGCGATATCGATATCCTCGTTGGGTTACTATATGTTGAAGTGCTGTGCAAGTAGGCCTTTTTTTTTGGGGGGGGGGGGGGGGGGGGGACAGTGGTTCATCAAAGTAGCTCTTTAATAAAATCATCTCTCTATGTCGCATGTTTTTTTTTTTCCTTGAGCTAATAGTATACAAGTAGGAGAGTATGTGCAGGATTTGGGTAAGGTTTCACATGCTCAACACATACAGTAAAATTGCCAGAAAAAGAGGTTTTTGTTTACTAAATATTTTTTTGATAGTCGGCCCTTTTCGTGGAAGTCAAGGATTATATTGACAAAAAACTTAATGTTTATGTAGGTACCTTGCCAATAATAGTCTTACAGGCCCGATACCTATAGAATATGGAAGATTGATGCATCTTCGAGAAATGTAAAGTCCTTTGTTTATCAAGATGTAGATACACGTTGTCCTTCGACTAAACTTTTTGTTGTCCAAATTTGCAGAAGCCTTTGGAATAATAATCTTAATTCAAAGATTCCCCCTGAGTTTGGCAACCTTACAAACCTGACATACATGTAAGTGTCCCCCTACAAGTAGGTATTGCATGCACACTTGCTTTGGCAAACATGGTTTCATATTTATAACTCAACGGTTTGGTGAGCGCGAACATGCTTGTTAAGAGTAGTAGACGATACCGTTAAAGTTATGCATCTCAAGTGAATGCCTAGTGCGATCCTATCTATTTGATTTGTCATTTTCTAGTATTTACTTTACTTATTTGACATGAGTTTGGGTCGGGCGATTCATGTGAGAGGTATGTAAGTACACTCCATCCATTGTAATGATAATCTAATTCATTACGTGGTAGAGCCAAGAAGCGGATAGGACCTCGAAATGGCTCCCCTAGCTTCAAACGCAAGCGAGAAACTTAGTGGAGACAACTATGTTCATTGGAAATTGATCATATGGCTGTGGTTTCTATGAAAGTGGATTGACTAGTACTTGTTTATCTTTCTTGGTACTTACGAAGTTGCCGAAGTATATGATGGTGACAAACCCTTGTAGATAACGAATGAAAAGCTGGATTTTGATGATGTCAACTCTTTTTTCATTGAGGAGGAAATTGTTGGAGAGGGGGGATAGGGAACACACCCAGCACACAAAATATCTGCCTCTCTAAAGCCCAGGGATTCCACAGCACCCCTAACCTCTCAAATAACACCTTCGAATTGGCTAATTTGCACTAACAACTCCACTTTAGCACACAGAACAACTACCTTACACCTTGCAAAAAACACCTTGCAGCACAAATGCACCTACACTGCTCAACTCACCCTTTCCGACACAAAACACTCCTATTCTGCCCTCTTGGTAGCACCTTTCAAGCTGCAGGCAAACCCTCTGCAAGCAATGGCCAACACACGAAGAGCGAGAGAAAAGGAGGGGAATGGGGAGAAGCAACACAAGGGATAGGGGCAAATAAGTGGTATTATTGCATAGGGGAGTAGTACAATCAAGTATGCAGCTTCAATGGCAAGCTTGGCACCACACAAGCTCCAAACTTCCAATCACAAACTCAGGCAAAAAAGCCCTCAAGTTTTCGCATTTACATCCTTTTATAGGGGTGCCTCTAGGAGGTTCAAAAAAGAAAAAATGGATGAGTTTCTCCTCCCGTGGCCTTCACTCAGAGCTTCTTTTAGAATTTGTTTGCATTGCCAACACTTGGCATCTTTCAATTTTGGAAATATTTGCATGGTGTACACCTTGGTTCTTTGTCCCTTCCATTTGGCCGCCCGGATTTCCCCTTGGGCCTTTGAATTCTCCTCTCTTGCCTTGGCTTGACTTTATCTTTGGACGTCCTTGGCCTCGCCCTTTAACGGTCCCTGTTGGCTCACCTCTCTGCAGCGAGACCCCTCCTCTCCTTGAGCAATAGCAATGTCGCTATTTGGGGGGGGGGGGGTATACCCCGGTCCTCAAAAATATTGGCGCATGTGAACGTGGCCCTAAGCGGGCGTGCTATGCCACGTCATCATCACCGTCATGCGGGTGGCACCGCCTTTGCACCGCCTCAACCGGCCCAAAACCGCCGACAAACGCCCCCGTGCGCCTTGCGCAGCGTTCGCACCCACATGCCATCGCCATGGGCTCAAGGAGCTCTCCTCACGCCTCTTGCATACCAATGGAGGAGCCACGCTCTACCCTATATAGCGCGACCCCGTTGCCCGAATCTGCGCATGTGGGGTAATCACTCATGCCACGTGGCATCTTGTCAAGCACAGTAGCCCTTGGGGCCCTCCAAAATTCTCCAAAGCAACCTCTTAAAAACTCAATTTTTTGACCCTCTTCTCTATACTCCCATTCTCTGCTCCAATGTTGGACTGCCAAGTCATAAAGCCCGATCGTGAACTCGCGCGATCCCGTTGCCCGAATCTGCGCATGTGGGGTAATCACTCATGCCACGTGGCATCCTGTCAAGCACAGTAGCCCTTGGGGCCCTCCAAAATTCTCCAAAGCAACCTCTTAAAAACTCAATTTTTTGACCCTCTTCTCTATACTCCCATTCTCTGCTCCAATGTTGGACTGCCAAGTCGTAAAGCCCGGTCGCGAACTCACTTGTCTGACTCCGGATTCACCCTTCCTTGCTGCCCTTCACAATACTCCGAGCCCCCAAACCGAGGCCGTAAAAAACCTAAAAAACCATCTGCAAATATTTCACTCTTAACTGCTCAGGCTTGGCCATACCGTAACTCTGTGCTCGAGGCTCGGAATCACGTGCCGTGACTTCGTGCTAACTCCACATGGTGTACGTTATCATCGAGAACTTTGGCGAGGCCCAAAAGATGCCAGATGGCACATTCTCCAATGCGGCCCAAGTGGGCTCAGACCCGACCCTCGGAAAAACTTCAATTGATCATATCTTGCAAACCATGGCTCCGATTCGCAATCTGAAAAGACGGGTAGGCTTCATGAATTGAGCTCTATACATCTATACCTCGATTTCCACTTGGATTACTTGTCTCTAGCTGCCCTGTTCGGCAAGAATCTTCAAACCACTAAAACTTCAACCTTCAATAACTTGGGCTGCGTAGCTCGGTTTGATGAGTCGTTTGGACCTGCTCCTTCAGCACTTCAAGCTCTTCATTCCTGGACCCAGAAGCTGCACTTTGCATCTCTTTCACCTGCTACCCAAATTAGCCCATTATGGAGCCTTCCTTGGCCTATAAGCCGCATCATGCATACAATTCCACTGCTACCTGCCATCCCATGATTTTCCTAGCTGCTCCAGTCCTTTGTCATGCTTCTGTCAGCTTGCATACATCTGCCCATGCCACCTTCTAGAGTCGACACACTTTGGCTGCACCATCATTGCCCATCTCCCTGTTGAGCATTTATGCCCACCTCCCTGTTGAGCATTTATGCTCAACCACATAAAAGCGTTATTCTCTTTATAACTGCAAAACCTGGCACACACCATGAGAGAACTAAAACCATATGTACACTGTTTTATTGCACCCTATTGCCAAACCTTCAAGTGGGTTGCCCACCCCCTGCATAAGAATCTGATGCACCGCTGGCACTAACTCCCTTTCAAAATAGAGCTTGAGATGCAGACCATTTACCCTATGTTTAAGAAACCGACCATCCAACCTGATTAGTACATAAGTACCATTGGGAAAAACTTGATGAACCTTGTAAGATCCCGTCCACTTTTTCTTGAACTTCTTCTGAAAGGTGAAGTCAAGATAACTCTCGTATTTCATCACTAGATCGCCCTTCTCAATCTGCTTGGCTGGCAAATGTTGGTTGAACTTTGCTACCCTTCTTTCTCGCTGCTTCACATAAAAATCTGTCGCTGCCTCATGATCCATCTTCAAAGTTTGAAGACTTGTAATCCTATCCTGCAAAATATCTTGATGAGTTTTATCGATTCGCAATAAACCTTTGAGAACCCCTAGTTGCACATACACAGGCAGGATCGCTTCCTTGCCATATACCAACTCGTAGGGAGTGAAGTTGGTTGCCACCTTATATGAAGTCTTGTAAGCCCACAAACATTTATCAAGGTTAGATTCCCACTCTTTAACTTGCTGGTATATATACTTCGTAAGCATCTTGACTATTTGCCCATTTGCACTCTCCACCAAACCATTGCACTGCGGGTGGTATGGAGATGAAAACCGGTGTTGAATCCCCAATTTGTCCACCAGAGCACGCACCAACTTACTTCTGAATCCTTGTCCTCGATCTAATATAAGCACCCAAGGCACTCTAAAGCGACAACATATGCAATCAAATACAAACTGAGCAACAGTATGCGCATTTACCTCTTTGACTGCTTTAGCCTTGACCCACCGTGTAAGGTAGTCTATGGCAACTACCACATATTTCTTACTGCTCGCTGAGTTGGGCAATGGACCAATTGCATCCAAGCCCCACTTTTCAAAGGCATCATGTGCAATGATAGCCCCTTGTTGCTCGGCTACCAGTCGTCTTTCACCCATCACTTGGCATTGATGGCACGTCTTGCACCAATAATGCACATCTCGCACAACAGAAGGCCACCAGAACCCACTTCTTAAGATACGAAACAAAACTTGACTCTTACCTTAATGACCGCTTTCCTCGTGGCATTGTTCAATACCATGCCGATCTCTTCTTTGTAAAGGACACGACGTAGCACCCCATCTCGACCGTGCACCATAAGATCTTTGCCAACAAGAGTGAACCTTTTAGCCTTTTGAACAACTCTCCTCTTTTGTAGCTTGGAAAGCCCGTTGGAACATTGACCTGTACTCAAGAAATCATCAATATCCTTCAAAGTCTCTCTGCCTGTATAAGTGGCCGGCCCCACATACAAACTCGACACTTGAGTCTGAACACGACTGGTAGCCAACCGATCTGCTTCTTGGTTTTGTTCTCTCCTCACATGTTTGAACTGCACTGCTTCAAAAAACTTCAATAGCTTCTTTATGGAAAAAAACTAATTCCTGAGAAAATCCCTCTTTACCTGTCATTGGCCCAAAAGTTGTTTGACAACCAATAGAGCATCACCTTTTACAACCAACCTTGATATGCCAAAGTCAATGCATTGCTTGAGCCCCAGGTGTAAAGTAAGATATTCTGCTTCATTGTTGGTATACACCTTCTCCAAGTCGTAAGCTTTGGAAAAAATGACTGTACCGTGCGGATCTTGAATGACTACACCTCCACCTGCTTTCTGTGTTACTCGTCTATAAGCGCCATCAAACCACATCGTGAAGGCCTGTCACCAGCGTGTGACTACTATCTATCCTTTTTGTTGATTTCTTTCTTATTATCTATTTACTTTCACTTTTTGGAAACACCCCTCGGGAAATCTAATTGCCCTGCATTGCATAGCTAGTGTGGAACTGTCCAGAGGGAGTCCAGGCCCGAGGGCAAGAGAGCACTAAGGTTGGACAAGGACTATGGTTAGCCAAAGTGGGGTCATTGACTAGCCAAAGTGGAATCCTTTGCTACAGAGGCTACATTTCAGTTCTGGATGTGGCCGCAGTGTACAAAGAGGGTCGGATGACCTAGAAAGATACAATGGCAGCATCTCCTAAAAATTAGGGAACTGCTATTTTGGGACCTGAAAATGTGTTGACGTCATTACCTCCGGAATGACAAGGGGAACATTTTCTTACTCTGCCGTGAAGTCAAGTGGGCAACCGGCTGGGAGATTTTTAGGCGGCAACCCCGAAACGGGAAAATGCTTATAAATGTGCCAAGTGGCACCTTCTGGTGCACTTGCCTCATGCAACAAGAAGTGGCGCTGAATTTTAAGCTGGGAGAGGCTCATTTTTAGAAATTGTCACAGGTTAAGAGCTATGGAGTGCTTGCTTTCCCTCCTATGTACAGTGCGGTGCCAGGAGTGATGCCCTGCACGCTACGCACTGC
The DNA here is from genome assembly GCF_014529385.1 of Adiantum capillus-veneris. Taxonomy (NCBI): domain Eukaryota; kingdom Viridiplantae; phylum Streptophyta; class Polypodiopsida; order Polypodiales; family Pteridaceae; genus Adiantum; species Adiantum capillus-veneris. The sequence continues at coordinate 81,425,451 of NC_140945.1, forward strand.
CCTCTCTCTCCCCTTTGGCAGTATGTTATGCCCCACTAGTGGGCTCTTCATTTGACCAATGTATAGTTGTGTGGGTTCATGCGCGATTGCCGAGGCAAGAGCCTCTTGCACAGGTACTGGATTAGCTAGCGGCTAATCCCCCCGCAGGTACAGGTGAATTCGGAGAGGTTTCACGCCAGAAATCTCGTCCGATTCAAAGGGCAAGTAGCCCTACAGGTGCGGGAGCTCGAGGACTTGCTACGGATGCGACCGGCACGCGAAACGGAGCCCGAAACAGTAAATTACAGCCTGCTGTGTATTTTTGCAGGTTTAGGGTTTTGGCCCTAAACGGACCCTAATACCCCCAGGAGGTTCGGGGACGCAAGGGGACCGCTGTACAGGTGATCTGGCGCATTTTCAGGGCTGAAAACAGAGAATTCAGCGTGCTGCAGATTCTCGCCAGGTTTTGCAAAGTGCCCGTATGCATCGGGGAAGTCGGCCAATGCGTGGGAATACTGACTGTGAAGGGTTCTAGTACAGTTATGCTACCGAAATCAAGCCAGAACATTCAAAATTCAGCCAAGGTTGTATGGGGCAGCTTGGAAAGAACCACAACGTATATTCCCTCTTTTAAACAATAAAGAAATACCGAAAGGGGCGCCTAAGTTAGGGGCCAATCTGGTGTCGGTCTTCTCATACAGGTGCATTCTAGCATCTGTATCCCATTCCCCTCTCTTGTGTCACTATAGCGCAGGTAAAATAGACGACTAATAATGGGTGAAAGCTAAATCAAGGTTTGAAGTAAAGTCTACCGCCCTTTTTGGATTGAACAGGCCGGTTTCATGGTTCCATCGACGGGATTAAATCACTTTTTCCCATAGAAGTGAGCCTTGGTCAGTTTTGGGCTTGAAGACACAGGGGATTATAGACCAGACACAGGGAGTTGCAATTATGGCTGACAGACCAGATGATGTGACTGAAGAGGTTTCCTCTTCACAGGGTCAACAGACACATGAAGTGGGTGAGTCCTCAAGACCACCCCAGACGGATGATGATATATTCAGGACCCAGTTGGCTACTGCTGTGGCTATGTTCACACAAGTAATGCAGAATCCAAGGTTTTTAGCCTTTCTGCAACCTCCTGTTCCGTCTCAGCAAGTTGGGTCACTGGATCATATTCAAAAGCCTGTTAAGGCTCGAGCACAGGTGATTCATACCGCACAGTCAATGGAAACACCTGTACACTTGACGGAGAACATGCAGTCTCCACAACCTATGCCTAAGGTGCAAGAACAGGTGGCTGAGATGCCAGTCTTTCAAGCTGTACCAGTTCAGCCCGCCACCTTCCAGCAGCCTATAGCTGGTTCTAATGGGCAGGGAAGCAACCTACAGGCTATGCAACAGGTCTTCCCACCACCTTCAGTACACCCTGGCTATTTTGGAGGTGGATCAGTATTCCAGAGCATGGCTGGTCATGCACTCGGAAATCAGTTTTACACGCCAGGAACAGTGTTCGGGGGTGCTCAAACGATGATGCCTAACCCCATGTATGGTGTCACGGGCATGCTACCAGGGTTTCAGAGCACTCAGGGCCAATTTGGGATGCCACAGGCAAATTTTGGTATGGCTGGAATTACAAATCAGCAGCCAAATATGGCATTTCCAGGTCAAGTTAATAGCGGCCAAGGAACACAGATGAACCCTAATAGTGTTCCCGTGTTTCAGTCACTTCCATATGACAATTTAACGCCGCTGGAGAGGCCAACTCCGTACAAAGAAGGTGGCAAAGGTGTGTCATTCACGACCTTTATAGGGTTTGATGACAGGAAGAAGGCTCTCTCATTCCTCCAGCAGTTTGACAAGGCCTATGCAGGGGAAAACTTTACAGAGGCTTCAAAGGTCCGCAAGGTAGCCACTTTCTTGACAGGGAATGCGGGACAATGGTGGACAACTTTATTGCTTCAAGGGCAAGCTCCGTCCACATGGATTTACTTCAAGCAGATTTTTGCAGCAGCATGGTTATCTGATGATTTCGAAGCAGATGTCATGACAGAATGGCACCAGCTAAATGCTGCCACTTGCAGAAATCTGGATGATTACAATCGGAAGTTTTGGAAAGCTCTACTTCCAGTAACTTCCTATAGGTTTGTGCCATTGACAGAACAGATTGAAAAATACTGTTGTGGCCTACCCAAAGGATTGAGAAAATACTGCACGAAGACAAAAGTCACTACTTTGACGCAGCTCATCGAGGTAGCAAACACTGGCAATGGTTTGCTCAAGGGAGAAGATTGTGAATTTAACATTGGCGTCAAGGCAGGATCAGGCAAGAAAAATTCAGCCAAGAAGCACGTCCCCAATGAGGCTCCTAAAGGGACTCAGGAGTCGGCCAACGCAGGGAAAGACAAAGCTACGGCTGAATCAGAAAAAGGACCAGCAAAGAAATGGAAAAGACGTTTTCCTCGCAAGTCAGAAGAGCAAAAGAAGGTCCTGAGGACAGAGAACAAATGCTTTATATGTGAGCAGCCTGGCCACATTGCCTACAACTGTCCTACAAAGAAAAGGCCAGCTGATTCTGAAGACAAGGAGGACAGGAAAGGAAAGAATCCCATGGCTGGTCTAGTGCCAGATATGGTGGGCGACAAGCCAAATTCAGATGCAAGTGAGCTTTGCAGAGCATGGGGAAAGGTCAGGGATCAAACAGTGCTCATCTTCTTTGATCCAGGTGCCAAAGCCAACTTCATTTCCCCAGAATTGGCTTCAAAGTTGGGAATCAGACCTGAAGAGATGGGGTATACAGCAGAGGCAGGTTTGGCATGTCCTGGCCATACAGAGGCTGTGACACCCATCATTGGAAAGTTGCGTCTACATATCCACTCCTATGTAGATGCTGAAGAATTTTACATCATGCCACTGGACGGATGTGATGTGTTGTTAGGTATTCCTTGGTTATTTCGTGTACAGGGAATCATGGATACCTACAACAAAAAGATCACTGTACAGAGCAGGGGAAAGACTCACATTCCGGATGTAAAGCTTAAAGGGGAGTCTATTCCCACTGTATCAGCTTCTGCTATTACTTCTGTAATGAAAAAACATCTTTCTGCGTACTTGGTTTTTGCACGTGAAGTGTTAGATTGTGATGAATCAAATTTATCTGTGCTAGATAAAGAAAGGTCAATGTTTTTACAACAGTATAGTGACTGTTTCTCCGATTCATTACCGTCTCAATTACCGCCAGAGAGACTCGAGGACCATGCGATAGATTTGGTGCCAGGCAGTAGCCCACCAAATAAGCCTCCGTACAGGGTTAGTGCGGCTCAGCAGAAAGAGATAATGGGCCAAGTACAGGAGTTGTTAGAAAAGGGGCTGATGCCCTTTGGTCTCACAAATGCTCCTGCTACGTTCAATAGGATGATGGACAGAATTTTCCGTCCACACCAGCAGTTTGTTGGTACATTCTTTGATGACATGATAGTCTGCTCAAAGAATGAAGAGGAGCATAGGCATCACTTGGCCATTGTGTTCAAAGAGCTACGCAGTCATAGGTTGCTCATCAATGCAAAGAAAAGTGAGTTTTTTCTGGAAGAGATTCACTTTCTGGGACACATTGTCTCAAAGGATGGTGTCAGAATGGATCCTGCAAAAGTTGAAGCGATCAAGTCATGGCCAAATTTGAAGACGGTGCATGATGTCCGAAGCTTTTTGGGACTATGCTCCTATTACAAAAGGTTTATCCGAAATTTCGCTGAGATTGCTTCACCTTTACATGCTCTTGAAAAGAAGGCAGTCACCTTTAGATGGACACAGAAAGAGATTTCAGCTTTTAATCTCTTAAAGGAAAAGATGACTTCAGATCCAGTCATTGTGTTGCCAGATCTTAGGAAGTCATTTGTGGTCCAGTGTGACGCCTGCGGTAGTAGCATTGGTGCAGTGCTAATGCAAGATGGCAGGGTAGTAGCCTATGAGAGCAGAATTTTGCAAGGGCCAGAGATGACCATGCAGGTCTATGAGAAAGAGTTACTGGCTGTGATTCATGCGCTCTTAAGTTGGAAACACTACCTGCTAGGTGCAGATTTCGTTGTCCAAACTGACCATCAGACCTTGCGATACTTCTTGACACAAACAAAGTTATCTGAGAAGCATATGCGATGGGCAAATATCTTGTCCATGTTCCATTTTCAGATTGTGCATGTGGAAGGCAAGAAGAACGTTGTGGCTGATGCCTTGTCAAGGAAGCCACAAATTTCAGCTGTGTCAATTCCTTATCATCATGAACTTGATGATATGAGAGAACAGTATGCAAATGATGAAGATTTTGCAAGGGTCTTCGAGCAGCTAATGGATGGACAACGTCATGAACACTATCTTCTTAAAGACGGGTTCATGATGATGCATAGCAGATTGTGTGTCACAAAGCCATTGCGACGCAAAGTTATGGAAGAGAGTCATGTCCCACCATATGCAGGGCATCGTGGTATCGATGCTACAGTTAAAGCGGTTGAGACATTCTTCTATTGGCCTACATTGAGAAGGGATGTGGATGCCTTTGTGCGAGAATGCCTAATATGCCAAAAGGTCAAGTTTGACAGGCAAAAGGCACCAGGGTTATTGCAACCACTACCTATTCCAGATAAACCATGGGAAAGTATTGCTATGGATTTTATCTTTGATCTTCCGAGAACGCAGACAGGAAACGATGGTATTTGGACCATTATTTGCAGATTCAGCAAACAGGCTCATTTTATTCCTGTCAGGAAGAAGATAAAGCCAGATCAGATGGCACGCTTGTTTATGAGCAATATTTTCGAGTATCATGGCATGCCACAGTCGATTGTTAGCGACCGTGATCCACGCATAACAAGTTTGTTCTGGAGAGGCTTGTTTGAGAATATGGGCACCACGCTCAAATTCTCTTCGTCATTTCATCCTCAAACAGATGGGCAGTCAGAAGAGGCAAATTCTACTGTCCTAGATCTGCTGAAGTGTTATGTGTCAGAGCATAAAGGAAAGTGGGAGCAGTATTTGCCATTGGTGGAGTATGCATACAATAATACAGTGCATTCATCAACTGGCAAGGCACCTTTTGAGATAGTTGAAGGTGGCAAGAAAGTTCCTCCCATACTGCATACAAAGGACAAGATATTTGAAGCAGATAAGTATGTTCAGGACATGGATGAAATGTATAAGAAGGTCAAAGTGGCCTTAGAAAGGACTTAGGCAAAGCAAAAGAAAGCAGCTGATCGTCACCGTCATGAAGTGGTATATTCACTTGGTGATTGGGTGCTTTTACGCTTTGAAAAGGCAAGGTTAAAGAAGATGAAGGGCAAGGAAAGACTGTTTCCAAAGCTCAGCATGCGTTACTATGGGCCTTTTCAAGTATGCGACATAATCAGTGATGTTGCATATAGGCTGAAATTGCCTGACAGTTGGAAGATTCACAATGCGTTTCATGTGAGTCTTCTCAGACCCTATGTGGGTGATGTGCCAGAAGATATGCCAGCTGAAGATCAGCCGGAAGTCGAGGAACTTGACGAGATCTTGGTCCCTGAACAGATTTTGGCACACAAAGAAAGGAAAGTGAAAGGCAAGGTTGCTAGGCGTTACTTGGTAAAGTTCAGAAACTATCCACCAATGGATGCTAAGTGGATGGAAGAAGGTGAACTTGCAGAGTCACCAACTGTGTTATCACTTTACCTGGAAGCCTTCGGTTTGCAACCTACCTTGACCCCTTGAGTTTCAAAGCTATATGGATTGTCAGTGTGACAATGGCTTCTGAAACAAATGATGTACATGGTATTTAAAGTGAGCTCAAATGAAATACCTGTTACATGAATGTTAGAGCTGTACAGATTGTCAGTTTGGCAATTGCTCTTATGGAATGTCCAAAAGTTTGGTTAGTGCTATAGAAGTGAGTATTTCTTGTCAGTTTGTCAAGGATACAGTAATTGCTTCTATTAAAGAGTACATGTGTAACTGCATTCTTAAACTGTCGGTTTGGGTATGCACGAAAGTGTTACGGGATCCAATGTGTACTATAAGACAGTGGCAAAATGTGCAGCTACCATTTTGTCATTGGAAAGTTAGTGACTCAAAGCAATGGCAGAGTGTGAAGCTACCACTATGTCATTGGGACAGGGTTCACACGCAGGCAATACATGAGTCGACGAGGTGTCGAATACACCAGGGTTGACAATGAGCATGTATGTGTCGTATATGTGTCGACAGGTGTTGAATACATCAGTGTTGACAGTAAGCATGTACGACATAGATGCAAACGAGGACGTTTGAGATTTCAAGAGGGGGGGTACGTCACCAGCGTGTGACTACTATCTATCCTTTTTGTTGATTTCTTTCTTATTATCTATTTACTTTCACTTTTTGGAAACACCCCTCGGGAAATCTAACTGCCCTGCATTGCATAGCTAGTGTGGAACTGTCCAGAGGGAGTCCAGGCCCGAGGGCAAGAGAGCACTAAGGTTGGACAAGGACTATGGTTAGCCAAAGTGGGGTCATTGACTAGCCAAAGTGGAATCCTTTGCTACAGAGGCTACATTTCAGTTCTGGATGTGGCCGCAGTGTACAAAGAGGGTCGGATGACCTAGAAAGATACAATGGCAGCATCTCCTAAAAATTAGGGAACTGCTATTTTGGGACCTGAAAATGTGTTGACGTCATTACCTCCGGAATGACAAGGGGAACATTTTCTTACTCTGCCGTGAAGTCAAGTGGGCAACCGGCTGGGAGATTTTTAGGCGGCAACCTCGAAACGGGAAAATGCTTATAAATGTGCCAAGTGGCACCTTCTGGTGCACTTGCCTCATGCAACAAGAAGTGGCGCTGAATTTTAAGCTGGGAGAGGCTCATTTTTAGAAATTGTCACAGGTTAAGAGCTATGGAGTGCTTGCTTTCCCTCCTATGTACAGTGCGGTGCCAGGAGTGATGCCCTGCACGCTACGCACTGCCCTCTCTCTCCCCTTTGGCAGTATGTTATGCCCCACTAGTGGGCTCTTCATTTGACCAATGTATAGTTGTGTGGGTTCATGTGCGATTGCCGAGGCAAGAGCCTCTTGCACAGGTACTGGATTAGCTAGCGGCTAATCCCCCCGCAGGTACAGGTGAATTCGGAGAGGTTTCACGCCAGAAATCTCGTCCGATTCAAAGGGCAAGTAGCCCTACAGGTGCGGGAGCTCGAGGACTTGCTATGGATGCGACCGGCACGCGAAACGGAGCCCGAAACAGTAAATTACAGCCTGTTGTGTAGTTTTGCAGGTTTAGGGTTTTGGCCCTAAACGGACCCTAATACCCCCAGGAGGTTCGGGGACGCAAGGGGACCGTTGTACAGGTGATCTGGCGCATTTTCAGGGCTGAAAACAGAGAATTCAGCGTGCTGCAGATTCTCGCCAGGTTTTGCAAAGTGCCCGTATGCATCGGGGAAGTCGGCCAATGCGTGGGAATACTGACTGTGAAGGGTTCTAGTACAGTTATGTTGCCGAAATCAAGCCAGAACATTCAAAATTCAGCCAAGGTTGTACGGGGCAGCTTGGAAAGAACCACAGCGTATATTCCCTCTTTTAAACAATAAAGAAATACCGAAAGGGGCGCCTAAGTTAGGGGCCAATCTGGTGTCGGTCTTCTCATACAGGTGCATTCTAGCATCTGTATCCCATTCCCCTCTCTTGTGTCACTATAGCGCAGGTAAAATAGACGACTAATGGGTGAAAGCTAAATCAAGGTTTGAAGTAAAGTCTACCCCCCTTTTTGGATTGAACAGGCCGGTTTCAAGGCCCCTTCCAAGTCAGGTTCCTCCTTATCCTCCTCTCGTACCACCCTTGGATAAATTGGTAACTCAACCTCCTTGTTGACTAGGATATCCGCCAAATGAGACCGCCGAGTGTGATCCACTTTGAACTCAAACTCAAACTCTTGAAGCTCGATTACCCACTTCATGATTCGCTTCCCTGGCTTCAAGTGTAGCACCACTTCAGGCAAAAGATTGTTAGCAGTCAATACATAAAACTTCCGAACGACCAAATATACTTTGAACTTTCTGCAGGCAAAGACCAAAGCCATCACCCACTGTTCTGCCTCCGTATAAGTAGCTTCACTCGGACTAATGACCCTGCTTTCGAAATAAATAGGCTTATAACTCCTTCCTACCTTTTGTAGCAATACTGCTCCGATAGCCACCGTTCCCACCGTCATAGCAATATAAAAATCATCCTCATGATTAGGAGGACATACTGTAGGTAACTGACATAGAATACCTTTTACTTTATCAAAGGCCTCTTGAGCTTCCTCATCCCACTGAAATCCATGCGCCTGTTGAGAGCCCTTTTTTGAAGAGGGTAGACATATTGAGATAACATCCAAAAAAAACGGGATAAATACCTTAACTTATGCACGAATTACGCCAATTTCGTTGCACTGGTTGGAGGCTCCATAAGAACCAATGCTTTCACCTTCTCTGGGTCTGCTTCAATTCCATTCTGTGATACCACATGACCCAGCAACTGAACCCTTGGTTGTGCTAGCTTGCACTTCTTTGGATTCAATTGACCTCCTTCTTCATCTAGCCTTTGAAAACACAGCCTTAACTTGGACAAATGTTCTGCCCTGGAACTATAGCAACCAATATCATCCATAAACACTCTGATGAACTTACCCAAGTATGGCCCGAACACCTTGTTCATCCAATCTTGAAAAGTCGCATATGCATTCACCAATCCAAAAGGCATCTTGTGGTAGACAAAGCAACCCCATGGAGAAATGTTCTGCCCTGGAACTATAGCAACCAATATCATCCATAAACACTCTGATGAACTTACCCAAGTATTGCCCGAACACCTTGTTCATCCAATCTTGAAAAGTCGCATACGCATTCACCAATCCAAAAGGCATCTTGCGGTAGGCAAAGCAACCCCATGGAGAAATGAAGGTAGTCTTTAACTGGTCCTCCAAAGCAATACCGATCTGAAAATACCCTGAAAACCCATCCATAACGGAATAGCATTCATGTCCGGCAACTTGGTTTAAAATCTCATCTTGAAATGGAAAAGGGTAATGATTCCGCTTGGTTGCAACATTCAAAGGCTTATAATCTACACATACTCGCCATTTTCCTTTTTTCTTCGGGGTAATGACAACAGGAGAAACCCACTCAGACTCCTTTACTGGATATATAATACCTGCCTCGAGCAACTTGTTGATCTCCTACCATAGAGCTTCCTTTTGAATATCTCCCAACCTTTTGAGCTTTTGTGCTTTTGGCTTGTATCCTTCTTTAAGCAGAATCTGATGCTCCACTCCTTTATCTCCCCTCAGATCCTTATACTCCGTTGCAAATAAGTCAGGGTAGGATGCACATAGGTCCATATAGCCTTCCTTCTCTTGCTTTGTTAAATCTGAACCTAGCATATCTTCCACCTCTTTAGCTTGCAGACTGCAAACAGGAACTTGCATACCTCTCCTTGCAGTGGTAGAGTCTACTGTGACTCCGAACAAATCTGTATCCAGCTTCAATAAATCCTCATCACTCTCTTCCTCTTCGACACTGGTCAACCCTTCATCCTAAGTAGACTCCGTTTCGTACTCATAACTGGTACTTAAATCCCGATTATCTCCACTTGCTGAGGGATGAAAATGACTTTCCTTGGTCTTTAGATCCAACACAATTGTCCTCTATTTTTCCGATCTGGCAAGGTAAACACCCCAGTTCCCCAATCTTGCTTGGCTCCAATTGCCAACAGCCATGGCCTCCCAATATAATTGGATAAGCATTCTCTCCTGCTTTCATGACAAAAAAATCAATTAAGCATTCAATTCCCATAACCTTTACCTTCACATCTTGTGCCACTCCTAAACAACGAGCTTTGGCATGATTAGCCATCCTCATTCGCACATTGGACCTGACAACAGCTTTAATGCCAATATCCCTCATAGCCTAGCTCTGCCTCTTCCTGTCCTTGCTTGACCTCTGTCCATAACACTTAAACGCAACTCTTGCATTTGCTCATACAAATCTTGAACTGTACGTACCCATTGTTGAGGAACGGTTGCTACCTCTCGATTGGGCTGATTCTCCGTTTGAACTTCTTCTCTCGGATTCGAAGTCGGATTGGGAACCATCGCCTCATATCCCAATGCACCTTGCTCAATCTTCTTCTTTATTTTATGGCTTTTAGACCGCGCAATAGCAACAACCCCATTGTAATTCTCCGGGCCCTCGAAATCCACCTTTTCACGAACTTTGGGATGTAAACAAGACATAAACTTTTCCAATTCAAAGTACTCACCACCATTGACCAACTGCATGGCCACTGCAAAGTCCCTCCAACACTCTTCGAAGCGGGCGAGGAAGAAGCTAAATTCCTCATTCATGTCTTGCTTCAAATTTTTCAACCTTGCATCCAAGTCGATAGGAGATACCTCTTTTCGAAAATCTTGCAGAAAACGGGCCCGCAACGCCGGCCACATAATTCTTGGCTCTCCCTCCAACGCATAGAACCATGTCTTTGCTTTTCCCCGCATCAAGAACGGGATCGTTTGCATCTTGCTATCTTCATTCGACATATGCAATGACAGCATATACAACTCAAAATCGGTCACCACTCTTCCGGATCTCCTTGTCCGACAAAAACTGGTCTACAACTATGTGTTGCCATCTCTCCTTGATGGAACTAACCGTCTTTGATCAACACCGACGAGCAATCGGCAGCTCCTCAGTGGGAGCACCAGAAGATGGAGAGGGGGAATAGGGAACACACCCAACACACAAAATATCTACCTCTCTATAGCCCAAGGATTCCACAACACCCCTAACCTCTCAAATAACACCTTCAAATTGGCTAATTTGCATTGACAACTCCACTTTAGAACACAGAACAACTACCTTACAACTTGCAAAAAAACACCTTGCAACACAAATGCACCCACACTGCTCAACTCACCCTTTCCGACTCACAAAACACTCCTATTCTGCCCTCTTGGTAGCACCTTTCAAGCTGCAGGCAAACCCTGTGCAAGCAATGGCCAATACACGAAGAGCGAGAGAAAAGGAGGGGAATAGGGAGAAGCAACACAGGGGATAGGGGCAAATAAGTGGTATTATTGCATAGGGGAGTAGTACAATCAAGTATGCAGCTTCAATGGCAAGCTTGGCACCACACAAGCTCCAAACTTCCAATCACACACTCAGGCAAAAAAGCCCTCAAGTTTTCGCATTTACATCCTTTTATAGGGGTGTCTCTAGGAGGTTCAAAAAAGAAAAAATGGATGAGTTTCTCCTCCCGTGGGCCTTCACTTAGAGCTTCTTTTAGAATTTGTTTGCATTGCCAACACTAGCCATCTTTCAATTTTGGAAATATTTGCATGATGTACACCTTGGTTCTTTGTCCCTTCCATTTGGCCGCCCGGATTTTCCCTTGGGCCTTTGAATTCTCCTCTCTTGCCTTGGCTTGACTTTATCTTTGGACGTCCTTGGCCTCTCCCTTTAACTGTCCTTGTTGGCTCACCTCTCTGCAGCGAGACCCCTCCCCTCCTTGAGCAATAGCGATGTCTCCTCAAAAATATTGGCGCATGTGAACCTGGCCCTAAGTGGGCGTGCTATGCCACTTCATCATCACCCTCATGTGGGCGGCACCGTCTCTGCACCGCCTCAACCGGCCCAAAACCGTCGACAAACGCCCCCGTGCGCCTTGCGCAGCGCTCGCACCCACACGCCATCGCCATGGGCTCAAGGAGCTCTCCTCACGTCTCTTGCATACCAATGGGGGAGCCACGCTCTACCCTATATAGCGCGACCCCGCTGCCTGAATCTACGCATGTGGGGTAATCACTCATGCCACGTGGCATCCTGTCAAGCACAGTAGCCCTTGGGGCCCTCCAAAATTCTCCAAAGCAGCCTCTTAAAAACTCAATTTTTTGACCCTCTTCTCCATACTCCCATTCTCTGCTCCAATGTTGGACTGCCAAGCCGTAAAGCCCGGTCGCGAACTCACTTGCCTGACTCCGGATTCACCCTTCCTTGCCGCCCTTCACAATTCTCCGAGCCCCCAAACCGAGGCCGTAAAAAACCTAAAAAACCATCTGTAAATATTTCACTCTTAACTGCTCAGGCTTGGCCATACCATAACTCTGTGCTCGAGGCTTGGAATCACGTGCCGTGACTTCGTGCTAACTCCACATGGTGTACATTATCATCGAGAACTTGCGAGGCCCAAAAGATGCCAGATGGCACATTCTCCAATGCGGCCAAGTGGGCTCAGACCCGGCCCCTGGAAAAACTTCAATTGATCATATCTTGCAAACCATGGCTCCGATTCGCAATCTGAAAAGACAGGTAGGCTTCATGAATTGAGCTCTACACATCTATACCTCGATTTCCACTTGGATTACCTGTCTCCGGCTACCCTGTTCGGCAAGAATCTGCAAACCACTAAAACTTCAACCTTCAATAACTTGGGCTCTGTAGCTCGGTTTGATGAGCCGCCTGGACCTGCTCTTTCAGCACTTCAAGCTCTTCATTCCTGGACCCAGAAGCTGCACTTTGTATCTCTTTCACCTGCTACCCGAATTAGCCCATTATGGAGCCTTCCTTGGCCTATAAGCCGGATCATGCATACAATTCCGCTGCTACGTGCCATCCCATGATTTTCCTAGCTGCTCTAGCCCTTTGTCATGCTTCTGTCAGCCTGCATACATCTGCCCATGCCACCTTCTAGAGCCGACACACTTTGGCTACATTATCGTCTTAGTCTCCCAAGGCAAGGTTCGAGTTTCGAAAAGTGATGAATAGGCATATGCTGCATCATAAACTAAAAAGAAGTCACGAAGCGGTTGTTACAACTATGGAAAGCATGGCCCAAAGGCAAAGGCAAGCTTGATGAAGACAACAATGAAAGCGATTCTACGAAGGACTCAATTGAGTCTATTGGTGTGGTGTAAACTACAGGGGCATTAGCTCTAGCTTTTTGATTCATTGGTAGGTGCCACAACATGCTTCAAGCAGAGAGACATGGCCGAGAGGGGCAATTTGGACTTGTATATTGAGTTTCATTTACACCCGTGTCGGAGTTCAAAGCACATTGCACTTGGCAAGGAACCAACATGAAGTACATGAAACACTATGGATGTGCTATAGACAATCCATTGTTGTTTCAACTCGGGTGTCTATGATAGCTTGTACATTGACCTTGTCTTCCTTCATATGTCCACTATGAGCAGCAAAGAGGGTATTAAAGTTATGCATCTCAAGTGAATGCCTAGTGCGATCCTATTTGTCACCAGCCTTTGTGTATGGTAAACTATGTATTAAAGGAATATGGAAGATAATTAGGAGATGCTGTCTTATATTGCTAAGTTTACATAAATGGACATGTTTATGGAACCACAATTATTTGGACATGCTTCTATCCCTAAGTGAGGAGTATGAAAATGGTCATGTGATATGCTTCATCCGATAATAGGGAAGTATGAGTAGACATGCTTGTAAGGTATGACGGACTATATCCTCTTACCGTCACAAAACAGAATATACAAGGATACAAAGTGTATGGAATGGATGGATCACACCTTTGGGATACACAATAAGAATGTGTTTGATGAGTTGCATTGTGTGCTGATTTGGAAATGCTCGAGCATTTAGGCATTCATGCGTAAGAGTAGCGAGTGAATGCATGAATACTGTTTACTGATATGTCGATTCATATTTTGCAAAGATCAAGTATTGCTTATGTTGAAATATCACTATTGCACTAACTTTTTAGTTATTTGAATATTTCCATTGTGCAGCTTAGTTCTCAGCTTTCCATTCAGAATTTGAGAAAACAATCACCGGATTTGGAATTAGGACAGTCAAAAACCTTTAGGAGCAAAAAGATAAAAAAAAAAGATTTTTTTGTTTTTGTTTTGATGAGATGCAACGAGTTTGCTCGCCTTGGATAGCACAACAAATTTATCTTTCACATGACCAAAAAGGACATCACATGTCAAAAACGGCAAAGGGGAGCTTACTCTTATATAATGAGACCCTCTCTTTTCATTGGAGGCATAGTGAAGAAGCATGCATGTACTCTCTCTCCCAAGCTCTACATGCTACCTCTCTTTCTCATTCATGCTTATATACGAGGAAGCAAGACATTGGAGGAGGTGTTGCCGAAGTGATCGCATGAAGGAAAACTCATGAGAGAAAACCATTGCTGAATTTTTCCTCATTGAAGGACATCATAGTTTTGCGCTAGACGTGCAAGAGAAGACAGCCGGTTGTGTGACCCACTGGTAGGCTTTTGGGGTGGCACACAGACGGGTGAGTTTCTCCAACTCTTATGTGCTTGTAAGAGCAACACATGCAAACGAGGGGAAACCAACAAGATTGTTTCTTTACTTCTTTGATGGTGATTCCATGCTGAAAATCATTCTTGCACACTTGGCATTCATCTATTTGTCAAAATGTTAATCTCCTTTATAATCTCATGGCAAATAAAGAGGCCCTCCTAAAACCCATCCTCTTCCTATTGCTAGTGAGAGGCCAAAGGATGTGGAGACCCATGATCCACCCAGCCTTCTTGCTCTTACTTATAGGCAGCTCCTATGCCGGTCTACACCTAGCCCTTGGCGTCACACAGAATCTGATGTGCTAGAATCACAATCGCTTGCCCAATCAGAGTCACAATATCCACTTAGCATAATTTGTAAATGCTATAAGAAACTCCATTGTTCAAAGTACCTTTAATATACTTTAGAATACGCTTGCCTGCTTTCCAATGAGATTTTCTAGGTTGGCTAGGAAACCTCCCAAAACTCCAACTGCAAAACAAGTGTTTGGTCTACTATTACACAAGAAAATCAAACTTCCCACAAGCTTTCTATACTTCTTGATGTCGGCTAAGGGAGAAGAATCCTCCATGGAGAGTTTCACATTCACCTCCATTGGAGTGCTCATAAGTTTACAGTCCATCATCCCGCATGCTTTTAGAATTTTTGTTGCATACTTTTGTTGAGAGATGAAGATGCCCTTTGTGGATTGCCAAACCTCAGTCCAGAGTAACAGGGAACGGCCGGAACGGGCCCTTGCCGTTCTCGAAACGTGTTCCCACCCGAGCCAGGCACTCGAAACGAGTACGGTACGGAACGGTGTTTCACCCAGAAGCATAACCGAAACAGTCAGTCGGAACGGGGCTGGAACAGGCACTCAGGACGTAGAACGATGGATTGGCCGGAACGGCAGATTTGAATTTTTTGACCGTTTAAAAAAAAAATAGAGCTGTTCATGGGCAATGTTTTTGAACATTTTAGGGAGAGGGGGGCTATCCTATATAATGGCTCATCCCTCCCTCAAGCCTTCAAGCTCTTAACCTCAAGCCTCAAGGCTCGCCGCGACGTCGCTCAAGCCTCAAGCCTCACATGCTCTAGCTTCTCCCTCAAGCCTCTCTCGAGTCTCTCCGCATCCCTTGGGCCTCAAGCCTTCAAGGCTCAAGCTTGAAGCTCGGAGCTCTCTCCATTCATTCTCCCTCTGTCGAGTCTCGTCTACGGTCTCTCCCCCTCTCTCTTGCCACTTGGGCCTCAAGGCTCAAGAGTCAAGCCCTCAAGCTTCAAGTCACTTCCTCTCTCCCTCTTGTGCTCAAGCCTCAAGGCTCAAGTTTCAAGCTACACACCGCAACCTCTCTCTCTCTCTCTCTCTCTCTCTCTCTCTCTCTCAAGCTCCCTCCCTCTTTCTAGTCTCATGGCCCAAGCTTCCGCATCAAGTAAACGTGTGTCCTTAGGTGGGAAGAAGAAGAAGGATGAAGCTTCATGGTGGGACGAAGTGCATTCTTGAGTGTTGGGAAAGGCCGATGGTGCACGTGCATGGAAGTGCAAACTATGTGGCTTTGAACGACAATCCGGCACAACCAAAGTCAGTGCTCACCTCCTTAAGCTAGAGGGACAACAAGTAGCAATATGCAAGGCGTTCAACGAGCAATTGTTGAAGGTATTTGAAGCCAAGAATGCCGCCATCAAAGCCAACAAAGAAGAGAAAGATGCGGCAAGGCCGAAGCGTCTCACAATCGACCCCAACGACTTGGTTTTTCCCTCTTCTACACCTTCTTCATCGGTTGGTGTTGATAGTAATGCGGCAATGACGGAGACGGCGGCAACATCATTTTGATGGACATTTTCAATGCTTAATACCACTGTAACAGGGAACGGGGGGAACACAGCCCAAACGTTCCGAAAACAGGGAACGGGGTAACACAACCCAAACGTTCTGAAACGGCGTTCCGGACGAGTCTCGTTCCCGAAACGGAGATAGGAACAGACGCCGTTCCGGAACGGGGTGTAACCGGAACAGTGTTCCGGAATGGGCGGAACATGAGGCGGAACGGCGAAATTCGGGGCGGAACGGGCAAAAGTAGGCATTTGGGGGAAAAAAAAGTGGGCTTTTGGGGGCAGATTTAGGGCTGTTCGGGGAACATATTTGGTGCAATTTGAGGGCAGGTTAGGGGACAGTTTTGGGGTTGTTTAGGAGTTTATTTGAGACTAAGCTGAATGGAGGTAATTCAATCCTTACTTTAGGTGGACCGTTCCAGCCCCATTCCCGTTTTGGCCCCCCCTCCTCCTCCGTGTTCCCGACCCTCCCGTTCCCGTTCCGGGTAACTATGCCTAATACTACTCCAGTCTCCACTCCCAAATCTCACCAACGCACCCTACATACCACTTGGGATCCAAAAAGGAAGGAGGACGTGGATGCAAGTGTTGCCCGCTTTTTCTATCATGATCACATCCCCTTCATAAAGGCTCGGTAAGACTTACTATCATTTTCTCACAATCAATCATCTCGATTCTCATTCTCATTTAAATAGTAAATCCTAATACCTCTTGTGTGCATTGTGTAGGTTGGAGTACTTCAAGACCATGTGCACGAGGATTGGAGAGTATGGGACACGCTATGTGCCACCCTATTCTGAGGCCCTCCGTACTACTCTACTCGATAGAGAGAAGGCTGTTGTGGAGATGGCAACCCTCAACACGAAGAGTCAATGAACGAAGTATGGTGTGACCCTCATTGCGGATGGATGGAGCGACACTAGGAGGAGGTCCATCCATGCAATTGTTGCCTATTCCAAAGGGGAGATGTATTTTTCCCACTCCCATGACGCCACGGAGACGGGAAAATCACCAGATGTCCTTGCGGGTGAGTGGGCTTGCGCCGTAGAGACCATTGGGTTGGACCTTGTGATAGGTCTAGTCACCGATGGGGAGGCATCAAATAGGGCAGCCGAAGCTATTTTGGAAGGCGCTTATCCTCACATCACGATGTCCTTTTGCATGGCGCATTGCCTTAACAACCTCTTGAAGGATTTCGGCAAACTACCTTGGATAGAGCCTCTCATTGCATCCGTGTCCAAGGTGGTTGCTTTCATCAACAACCACAATATACTTCGAGCCGAGTTCTTGAAGCGGTCAGGGGGCAAAGTGCTTCTAAAGTATTGTGAGACCCGCTTCGCCTACAACTATCTAATGGTAAGCCGCTTTGTAGAGTGTCAAAGTGCAGTGCGACAGCTCTTCATC
The DNA here is from genome assembly GCF_014529385.1 of Adiantum capillus-veneris. Lineage (NCBI taxonomy): Eukaryota > Viridiplantae > Streptophyta > Polypodiopsida > Polypodiales > Pteridaceae > Adiantum > Adiantum capillus-veneris. The sequence goes on from NC_140945.1 coordinate 81,442,977, forward strand.
AGCACAGAGTTTGCTGAGACTTTCCATGCAAGTATAGCCGCAGGGATCATTTGTACAGGGAAGGTAGAGGATCCTGAGTTCTGGGAGTCTCTAACGACTATTGACTAAACGGTGAAACGAGTGATCCACTTGTTTAGAGTGATGGATGGTATGCAACCTTGCATTGGCAAGGTCTATGAAGTACTGGATCGCATGGTCGAGGTGCTTGAAGATCTTGAGAAGGACCGAGATAGGCTTGAAGAAATCAAAGACCTTTGCTGTAGCAGGTGGAATGCCTATAGTTCATCTCTTCATGGTGCATCTTTTGTGTTGGACCTAGAGTTCCAGGGTGTAGGGTAGGAGCATGATTCGGAGGTGAACACACATTGGGACACCGTCTTGAAGAATCTTTACCCTGATCGTGATATGCATCGCAAAATCAAGGATCAACTTGCATTTTATAGGGATATGCGAGGATCATTTGGGACAGCCGATGCCCAAATTGATTGCATCAAGATTTCCTCCGTCTTGTGGTGGCAAGAAAATGATTCAGATAGTCCCGACTTCAGCGACTTGCCGTCCGCATTCTTAGTCAAGCGGTTTAGCTCCTCTTGCTTGGAGAAATTATGGAGTGTATATAGCCACATTGCATCTAGAAAGAGAAACCGACTTGGAGTGGAGAAAGCAAATGACCTTGTTTTTGTCATTGCAAACTTAAGAATGCTTTGCAAGTCAGCATCCAAAGTGACAGATCCTTTTCTACAGTGGGGGATGGAGGCAGAGGCAGAGGTGCTTGGAAAGGCAAGAGGATCTACGCATGAGGATGAGCCTATGCAGGCGGATTGGGATGATATTCACGACGTCCAGGACTCCACTACAGATTGGGAGGTGGGATGCTCTTCTGTCCCTACCCAGATGTGAACATCAGGCATGAGTCATGACTCATTGCTCATTGGTTTTTGATATTTGTTTTCTTTGTGGCCGCCGGCTTTGTCCCCTTATTGCACTACCGCATGAGTGATTGAGTCTTGACATGTCACCTAGTGACTCTAACATGTGTTAACAGTTATTTAGCACTTACGTCTCTAGCCTCTACATGTCTTTTAAGTTTTTGTAGCGCCTTGGCTGGCCTTGTAAGCCATCTTTATAATCTATCATCATTTTGCTCCAAGCTTTTGTGTGGAGTCTGGACTCTATTCAACTTTGAGTTGATGTTCTTTCTATAAAGAATCAAGATGCTTTTGTAAAGGATGATCCCAATTTATGTGTTGTGTGTAGTGCGCAATTGCGTGTCGCCGTGTAAGCCTTAAGATTGAAGAATCATTGCAAAGCATGCCTAAATAGGATTCTGCTTGGACTAATGGGTGTGTATGGCTCTCTACTAACATATATGTTAAATCCAACCTAATTTAAGTATATTTTAAGCTTACTGTTCTGGCCCCCGTTCCCGTTCTGCTTTTCTTTTTGATGGGGGGGGGGGGGGGGGGGGCGTTCCGGACACCCCCGTTCCCGTTCCCCGTTCCCATTCTGGGTAACTTTTCCTCAATCTCCGAGCCATAATGTAAAATTCCCAAGTATGTTATTTGAAACTCGAAGCTCAAACTCTTTTTGGTTTGTTGAATGAGATCTTTATGATCACCTATGATAATTAAGTCATCTACATACAAGATAACAATGACTTGCTTCCCACTTTCTCGGTCGATGAGATCCGACAGCGATCGAGGAGAGATTTCATTTGAACCCACAAACCCTCCCCCCCCCCCCCGCCACATTTCCTTTCTCCCTAGTGTTTAGTGTTAGTTCTTTGTAATTTCTGTACTCAGACATGGTATCAGATTCACCAATTGTAACTTTTTGGTCTCATAGGTCATGTTGGCCTTTTGAAGACGTTAATATAACATTTCATTTCATAACATTTCTCTCTCTCTCTCTCTCTCTCTCTCTCTCTCTCTCTGGCCAGGCATGCACGACGCCCGGTCAGACTACTAACCATGGAGGAAATTGATGAGATTCGCCAACAACCGATGCTAGATCTCTTGTGATTCAGCCATCCCAACAAGCCACCCAAATTTTCCCGCTTAGTTTTATGCTTGGCTCACATCAACCAGCTTAGGCCCCCATAGTAGATATCTTTGTTTTGTAATGTTGTTAGGTTATTTTGTTACTCTGACTTTGTATCAGATCCACCACTTTGTAACTTTCGGGTCTCATAGGTCATTATGGCCTTTTGAAGACGTTAATATAACATTTCATTTCATTTCATTTCATTTCATTTCTCTCTCTCTCTCTCAATGTCAGATGTCCCGTCCCTTTCTACCTTAGTGATCTCTCTTCTCCAGTACAAAGGTCAGGGACCCAGGGTACTATTCCTTCTAATCGGCAATGGTGCAAACTGTTTTGTTCCTCCAATGTTTTGTGAATTAGGGTGTCTTAACATATGTGTGCTTTCTATGCATTGAGAGGTGATTTGATGAGATTTAGGCTTGACACCAAATAAGTGGTGTAAATATATGTGCACGTGCAATACTTAAACCTGTTATTCTTCTTTTTATAAATTTGACATTACAATTGACCTCTGCAGAAATTTTCATGAATGCAATCTATACGGTGGGCTTCCCCCAGAGCTGGGAAAATGCAAGAAAATGAGGAATATGTAAGTAACCTTCATAGCCCATGTCACCTTAACTTTTTTTTTTTGGTTTTTTGTTTGTTGGTGCAATCCATTCCTTTTGAGAGTGCAGGCCATTTTAATTATTTGGCAATCTGTCAAGAAAATAGTTTTTGGGCATTATTCGTGCAAAATTTAAAGAGGCAGCCATGCGAAGCAGTATTTTCACTCAGAAACCCAAGAGCTAGCCACCATTAACTAGTGCTACTAATGATAGTACTTCTGCTGCTTGAGATTCCTTGCCAAGTGACCTACAATTATGCAGGCACCGGAGTATAGATGCCTTTTTTTTGGATCATGCAGCACTTTTAGGTGGTGATCCTATGTTATGACCTGTTGTGCAGGAGAGGAGAAAGGAGCTCAAAGATAAGATGACAAACACAAAGGGGAAATTGATGAGAGTGAGGAAACTCTAGAGCCACAACTGAAAAGAGCCAAAAATGAGGTCTGATACAAGATGAGGCTCGGGGTTTTCTTTTATATGAACTGTGAGACCTAGATCTGTGCCTTAGCTTTTTCCATACTTTGTCATACCCTTATGCTTAAGTGTATGGATGTAGGGAAAAGGATGAACCCTACTCAACTTTAAGTTAACCTTCAGATTATAGGATGCACAGTGCTGAGTGTAGTTACTATTACTAGTTAGCAGATTGTACCTTTCTTCAAAGCTGAAATGTGGTGTAGCCTCTTGCAGAAGCGTGGGGCCAACTGGCTATTTAATCACATTATAGAGCACCGAGATCAAAAGGGTGCACTTTTCAATGTACCCTTCAATACTGACTGCTACAGATAGTGCTATCAAAAAACTTGCAGGTGAAGTATGATATCCTTTATCATACTGTTGAATATCCAACGTTTCCAAATGATTATAATTTGAATTATGAGTATTTTCCATACTCTGATCCGTGGAACATGAGGGTGCTGGCCACTAAAAGAGGCTGGCTAGACAGAAACTGGGTGCCCTCTAAAATTGATCTAAATAATGGTCAACTAGGCATAAAGTGGCTAAAGCGACCTGATGGACAATACTAAAGGGCCAAATTCATACAATCATGAAATGCAACGTAAGTAGCACATTCTGGCAATCACACAGTTTCCAACATGTTAGGTGTACATACATGAACACTCATGGAAACTAGCATTTCTCCTTATAGCCCTTCTAGGTGTTACTTCTTAGTGGCAATTTCTAGTAAATTTCTGATCACTTGATCCTTCTTTGTTCTAAGAGCTCTTTGGTAGGAACAATTTAAGAATCTGGCTAGGGCAATCAGCAACTTTAAACTTTCTTCACTTGCGTAGCTTATTGTTGCATTACTTGAATGCCTTTTAGGTTATTTCTGAGTGTATTATACGTGTTTCACCTGTACTGGGTTCAAGTTGTACTCTGTTTAATCTGATCATTCATCTGTTTGGACTTTATTTTATGCTGGTCAGATCTTTGTATGGAAACAGCCTTACAGGAATTGTGCCAGACTCTTGGAAGAATATGACACAACTTTCAGTTTTGTATGCATTTTCTTTCTTTTAACCCTATATGCTTTCATTGTAATTGGTTCAGTAATCATCTAATCTTACCACTAGCTAAGTTTATGGTTCTGTAAAATTCAGGTGGCTGCACAGGAACCGCCTGACCAAGTATCTTCCTGAGTGGTTACCTTCACTTCCCAACCTCTATAACGTGTAAGGCTTCGATATACATGTTGAAGACTCTTTGAATTCTGGACTCTATTCACGTTTTTGGCCAGTTCGAATCTGGAGATAAACATTTATATCTCTTTTTGTAATGGAATAGGAGTCTGGACTACAACCTCTTTTACGGTTCTGTACCAAACTTTTCAAATGCAAGTGTAAAAATTATGTAGGTTTACCCTACATTTTTCTGGTACACAAAGCATGGTCATGAGTTCCTTTGTGCTATAGTTATATGAAAGAGTGTGTGTGGCTTTACATCTATGTTATCTGCTAATAAAGATGGTTGACTAATCTGGATCTAATTTGTATTGCCCATATTCTGTAATATCAATTTTGCAGGTCCATTACATGCAACTATTTCTCAGGTGCTACTCCAACAGGACCGGCAAACCTCGTGTAAGGGTAACTTGCTATTAATCATAAGGCCAATTAGTAGTTAAGTTGATCAAGTCAAGAAAAATTTTAGATTTTTAATTTTCATGAACTTGGAGTCTGTATATCACTGTTCTCTGTCATGCACATTCATGTGTGGCAAAGATTTAAATATCGCACTTGACGAGGACACTTTACTTCCATGTACATTTCTCTTAGACCCTTACACACTTAGAGCACCGTATACAGAAACATTGATAAATGACGGGTTCTAGCAGGCCCAAAGCAACATAAGATTGAATGGATTTTTAAGAAACTGTAGTTTTCTGCTTATAGTATCCCTTTCTTTTATATTTATGGTATCTGGTCTTATTTTGTTGACCTTTTACAGCTCTTTTAAGCTCATCGTCTGATTGTTGTACGTTTCTCTGGCATGGATTCTAATTTCAAGGGCCATCTCCTGATTGTCTTTACAGGTTGAATACTTCAGGAAACTGCTTTGATCCTATCAATAACAACGAAAAGATTAGATGCCAACAAGATTACTTTGATTGTGGCTCATTTTTTAATTCTTTACCTAATGGTTAGTTCTCATTAGATGCCAACAAAATTACCTTGATTGTGGCTCCTCTTTTAATCCTTTACCTAATGGCTATTTCTCAGATGGAAAATGGGCTTAATTATGTTAATTGAGTATCATTAGTATTTTTCTTTATGTGTGAATGGCAAGCTCGTTAGGTAATATCCTGTTTGCATGTTATGAATGCCATAATTATGAGCTTGCATCACATGAGTACTCATTCTTCTGGTTGACACGTTGCAGGAGCCTGTCCCCGTTGCCCAAGCTCTCAGTCTTTAGAAGATGCCAACACATGTGTATGCACGCTCTCCACAACAGGTTGATAAAGCATTTTGGACTCGTTTGGACTTGTCAAGTGCATTACCACCCGAAGCGTTTTGAGAAACAACCTGATACATGGTCTTTATTTCAGGAGACATTGGAGGGTCAACAGGTGGTGGATCAAACAGGGGTAAATTAATTGGCTCTATTGTTGGAGTTGGAGGTCTTCTGCTAGTGCTAGCCTCCTTATTTTACGTGTACAGGCGCTATAGGAAACCAGTTAAACAACGATATCTAGGTTATGCTTCTGGTGAGTTATGGTTGAAAAATGCATGCTATGGGATCCTATGCATATGCTTGATAAACACAACCAAAACCCCCAATTAATCCCCCCCCCCCCACCTCCCTCTCTCTCTCTCTCTCTCTCTCTCTCTCTGTGGCACAAAAAATGGCTGTAAACTGTGTACAAGGGGATGCTCAAAGGCCCATCACCTCAAGACGGGGGTTACTAAGGGAGTACTATGTGTACATCAAGGTGGCATGTATGAAGAATGCAAAATGAACCACTTGGGAGGTGTGTGATGCCATGTAATGTGTCCATGGTCCGGACTGAAAAGAACTAAAGATCTTACCCATCTCGCGAGAAAAGAACATGTACGCCTCTCTGCTGCCCTAGTTGCTGAAGTATCCCATTGGTTGCAAAGAGTACGCAACAGCTCTGTCCAAATAGCTGTTAAAGTGGTTGATGTCGCGGAAGACTATGAGCCCAAAATGTGAGCTTAATGAGCCTTCCACAACTGATTAATGAACAGTATCTGGAACTATTTGTAGAGTGAACAATCTATATCCCAATGACGTAAGCATGAGGGCCAGATCTGTTGGAGAGCCGTAAAAAAGAGTGTGTGACCCAAAAATTGCAAAATCCATGCAAGTGCCCCCCACGTCACAACTCCATCATGAACTCCAGCTCTGATTAGCAAACAACAAACAGCTCTCCACACTGGCTGAGCATATGAACAAACCCAAAACCAGTGTCTTAAGGACTCATGTTGCAAAGTACATCTCTAGCAAGTCAGATCATGATAAGGTTGCATCAGTACGTACGTACTGATCCCCTCGGTATGGTTCATCTGCACTGTACGTTACGTAAGCGTCCCCCCCCCCCCCCCCCCCCCCCGTGGCGGAGGGATGTGTAACCAAAACTCAGCTCGTGCACTTGCATGGTTGGGCACATAGATGTTCAGGAAGCCCATGAGGCTACCGTGAACTTGCATAGTAAACCCACTGGGCCCTACCTGGCACAATCATACCTCTGCCCACAATGGCCTGCTGCCATGAGTCTGCAATAGTCATACGTACACCTCCTGGATGCCTCCAAGCCCAAAAGCAGCTGACCAAAAAGACTCATAGCGGCCACGCAGAATCTGACCACAATACCGAATGCGGCTCTCACAAAGATGATGCTCCTGAAGCACAAGTATATCAATTATACCACCCACAAGGCATCTTTGAAGCTCGGGGGTCCACTTAAACCCTGCACATTTCATGAGACAATTCTCATGGGATCAGTGAGAAAAGACCGATGCTGCAACAACAGCCAATCTCCCTATCTTCGAGGCCGGCTTGGAGGGGTAATCCGCATCCGAGCGACCCTAAGATAGGCGTGCTTGTAGTGGCTCTCCCACTCAAGCCCAAGCAGAGCGTGCAGTCTGTAGGGCTACATCCTCTGTCCATAAATCCTCATGTACAAATACATAGCAAGGGGTACTTTGAGTGTTGGCAAAGAAGTGAACCACAATGTGCCTACATCTAGTTGCATCCGGTGGTGTCACATTGAACTTGGCTAGCGGCCAAAGTGTCTGTATCAAATCTGTCACCCCCAGGTCCCGTGTGTGGTTTGAGAACTCTAATGCTTGGACCTGAAGGCAGTCAAGGACTGTGTACAAAGTCCACTATGTGTGATCCCTTCCACACAACGGGAAGGAAAAGCTTACCGCGGTATCCAAAGCCTCGGTGCCTAGAAAGAGAATGTGTATTTGAAAACAAAATGCCTCAAGGTCAGAAGATGGATCGCCGAGGAATCACGAGAAGCTGCAGCCAAAGAAATCCCACCGTCGGCCATTGTCAAAACTGGTCAGCCCACTGGTGATTGATGCAAAAGGAGAGACTTGTACTAGAAGTGGCATCTGATGCGTGCTTTTTGTGAGCCCCCTCAAAACCACCTTCTCGGCATAGCTAGCAGCTAGGAGGAAGAAACTACTTCAGACCAAGAAGGCTCCGATGCATGTGCAATCATTCTCATTTGTACCCAGAGTCGGGTAGTGTCGCTATCAAGTAGTGCCATGGGCAAAGAGCTCATAAGGATCATCTTGGTAGTATGGTAAGAAGATATATATGCATGGATAGCTTTGCGAAGTGATATCTCTAAGTGTTTGTGTTTGTTCGACAGAGACAACAGAAGGAAATTTTAGACAAGTGTCATTAGATGCAAAAGTAAAGGCCTATTTCCATATGCAGTTTCCAATGCGTGCACCTTGAAGGCAGGTGGCAATATTCGCAATTGGTGAGGTGTCGCCTGCTTGGCCCAGATCTTTGTAGTGCCTTTCAGTACATTCTGCACACAGGAGTTATGCCGGATAGCATGAGTGAGGGCCTGATTTACCTCATTCCAAAGGAGGGTGGCTCCTTGGATGAGATTCGACAGTGGCGCCCCATCACCATTCTCAACTCAGCCTACAAAATTCTTGCCAAGGCTCTGAGTTTGAGGATTCAGCCACTTTTGGAGAGCCTTATACATGGGACTCAGACAGGTTTTGTCAAGGAACGCAGTATCCTTGACAACATCTTCACTTTTTGGGAGGCTTCTGCCCTTGCACGGCTCCGTGGGGAGGACCTTGTGATTCTTCTTCTCGATTTTGAGAAGGCATACGACAGAGTCGACTGGGACTTTCTAGAGGGCACGCTACGCAGGATGGGCTTCTCAGAGGCTTGGATCAGAGGGGTGTCAGCTTTGTACAGACAGGCTCACAGTCAGGTGCTTTTGGCAAGAGGTAGAGGTGAGCGCTTCATGCTCACACGATCGGTCAGACAGGGTTGTCCTCTTGCCCCCTTTCTCTTTCTGTTCTATGCGGAGGCGATGAGCAGATTTTTGGTGTCACAGCAGGTTGGTTTGAGGGGCTTAGCACTCCCTCTACGGGGAGATGAGCTTCTGGACGCTGAGTTTGCCGACGACTCAGCCTTGTACTTAGAGGGCCAGGAGGCCAATTTACACAGATGTGGGCAGGCTTTGGAGACCTTCTACTGTGCATCGGGCGCACTGATCAACTGGAGAAAGACAGTGGCTTTCTCGGTTGGTAGTGCTCCTGTGCCAGATTGGATGCCAAGAGAGGGTTTCAGGTGGATTCCTCCAGGGACTGCAGTTCGGTACTTGGGTTGTCAGGTTGGTTTGGATTTGTCCCCCGAGCAGCAGATTGCTCCTCTTCTCCTGTCCATCAGGAGAAAGCTGTTACATTGGAGCTCAGCCCGACTTTCGCTGGCTGGTAGAGTAGTAGTTGCCAACCAGGTGTTGTTGGCGACTATGTGGTACATCACTTCTTGCTGGATCTTCTCGAGTTCTTGCATCAGCCAGGTACAGAGGCTGATCAGGAACTTCCTTTTGTCAAGTCACGACACTCAGATTGCCCGAGCCAAGGTGGCTTGGTCTGTCATCACACTTCCTTGTTCTCAGGGAGGGCTTGGGATCATTGATCCAGCACAGCAGAGCAGAGCCCTTCTTGGGAAGTTCGTCGTCAGAGGACTTCTTCCAGGCGAGGAGCCCTGGAAGGAGTTCTTGTTGCAGAGGCTTCGTGCCAGGGTGCCTCAGTCAGGAGGCCCTTGGCAACCTTCGACCAGATGGATCTTTACAGAGTTGCGTCGAGTTGGTTTGAGCAGGAG